>NC_086342.1:40677107-40978153 GCF_032445375.1 Bacillus rossius redtenbacheri | reverse complement strand
AGAATGGGAGATTATTGCGGCCGAATTCAATTCGATTTGCAATCAATACCACCGAATGCCAGACCAGCTGAAATCGTCGTGGGAGAAACTGACGAGAAAGCTACATGCCGACAACCGAATTGAAACGTTATGCACAGGTAAGGTATTTTATGGCATTCATGCTGATTGTTTTGGTTGCAGTGGCCTTTTTTTTCTCCATCCGAATCTTCTTCTTCTTCATATATAACATTGTAAGCTGCTCGAGCCATTTGTTTACATACGTTAAGCGAGATTAGCTGCGCAAACTGGAAGAACTTGGCCAGTTAATATAAAATCTCGCTTTACTCTGGAAAATCGAGATTACGCTCGTGGTGAAACGCAGAATCGACTAAACGAGTTTATATTGAAACTCGTTTAGTCGATTCTGCGTTTCACCACGTGGGTAATCTCGATTTTCCAGAGTAAAGCGAGATTTTATATTAACTGGCCAAGTTCATCCAGTTTGCGCAGCTAATCTCGCTTAACGTATGTAAACAAATGGCTCGAGCAGCTTACAATGTTATATTTGAAGAAGATTCGGATGGAGATGATTTTATTCCCTTGCGTCGACCTCGTACAATTCGCGAAAAGAGTAATTATTTTGAAAACTATGATGAAGTGGACTTCAGAACCCATTTCCGTCTGTCGAAACAGTCTGCACAGAGACTGATCTAACAAAACTGTCTTCTCATGTGGCGAAAGATTTCGACTTCTTTGTCGCTTTTCTTTAATTACAGCTGAAACTGCACCATTGCCAATCGTGTTTATATGCGATATGACAATTCCCACTGTATTACTAATTTTTCAAAAAAAATAAAAAGTTTTTTTTTAGGTTGATGCGGCCACCATAAATTATGCTCGGCCAAAAGCTGCATCTACAAGAAGAAGAAAAAAATACATATTCGGGTATCTCCGACAGATATTAGGGTATATTCGCTAGGTAATGGGTGTTTTTATGTGGAAGGCATTTATAAATCGAGTTTTAGAAATCTCGATTAATTTAAACTTGTGTAACGATGGTGAAACACACGTCGTAATTAAACTTACGATTATACTTCATCTAGTTTTGTAAATCTCGTTTTGTAACAAAATTAAACCTGCTTGGTGAAACCGGCCCTAAAGGATGTTGAGAAAAGTCCGAATGATCACTGAAATAAAAATGAATTCAGCTTTTACTCGTGTACATCTAGGTTTACCCAATTCTGACTGGGTAATGCTAGAAAGAACAAATATTTGATAATCCAGTTTAACCTAATTCAACCTAAACTAATCCAACCTAACCTAATCCAACCTAACCTAATCCAACCTAACCTAATCCAACCTAACCTAATCCAACCTAACCTAATCCAACCTAACCTAAACCAACCTAACCTAAACCAACCTAACCTAATCCAACCTAACCTAATCCAACCTAACCTAATCCCACCTAACCTAATCCAACCTAACCTAATCCAACCTAATCCAACCTAACCTAATCCAACCTAAACTAATTCAACCTAATACAACCTAACCTTACATAACCTAATCTAACTGTACCTAATGTGCTCAAAAATGACACAAAGCTTAACATTATCCAGCCAGAATTGGGTAAACCTAGGTGTACACTGGTAAATGCTGCATTAAAATTTTGTTTTAGTGATTATTTAACTTACCCAACACAATTGGGTAATGCTAAGTTAACCCAGGTAAACATAGGTTTACTTCTTCTTCTAACATTACCCTTAGCATCTACATTCTACTGCAACTAAGCTGGTTAGAATCTTGCTACACATACTCTCTTCTTTTTATTGGTGTACCGTAAAAATGTCCCCTAAAAATAACTTTGGGAGACTGGTGTATCTTTTAGTTTCAAAGGCAAAATAATATCAAATGTGATTTCGTCTAAATATAAGTGCTCTATATTTATTTGACTATTAATTAGATACTTTAACATAATTCAACAAAACATGGATTCCACAAACAGGTTAAAAGGTAACTAATTTATGTATATGTTGACATAATAAACCTTATCTTCAGAAACTAAGGCTTTATTAAGCACAAAACATGACTTAGATTGTTACATGAATTAATGCATACATTTGAATAAGAGGTAATATTGAAGGTTAAACAATGTTCATGCAAAGAGATTGCTAAGAGGTTGCTAAGAGGTTAAAACCAATATCACCACATTCGCCCCCTCTTCATTTAAGGACATAGTCCTTGAGATATTCAGAAGGTCTAGTGGTGCGGGAAGATCTCCGGAGTGGAGGTTGAGGTCTGGGAGGAGATCTGGGTGGAGTCCGAATTGGGTTCACTTGAGGTAGGTCTTGATCATTCATGTTCTTCGCAGGTGAATCTTCTGGAGTGAGGTTCAGCTGGGTGTCTTCAGATGCTTCAGTGTGTTGATTAGGATCATCAGCGAGGTTTGGAAAATTCACGTCTTCTAAGTTAGATTCATTGTTGACAATATCCCCTGCAGGAGCGAGATGCCTGAGGTTGACTGTTGTCTCCTTACCAGCTGGAAGTTGAACCAGAGCATAGTCAGGGTTCGCCTCAAGCAGAGTTACTTCTTGCACCAGGGGGTCATATTTACTCTGACGGACATGATTCTTCATTAGAATTTTCCCTGGTGTAGTAAGCCACGAAGGAAGAGTAACTCCAGAACTGGCCCTTCTCTTATGGTAGAACATACGTTCATGGGGTGTAGCGTTAGTAGCAGTACAGAGCAGTGTGCGGATGGAGTGCAACGCTTCAGGTAACACCTTCTCCCACTGCGTTATCACGAGTCCCTTCGTTTTCAGCGCCAGCGATACAGTTCTCCATATTATCCCATTGTAACGTTCTACTTGGCCATTTCCACACGGATTGTATGGTGTAGTACGACTAGTAGCAACTCCATTGGAATGTAGGAATGATTGAAGTTCTCTGGATATAAAGGATGTGCCTCTGTCTGTGTGAATGTATGAAGGATATCCGAAGAGTGTAAAGATCTGATTTAGTGCTTGAATGACGGTTGTGGAGGATAGGTCGTTGCAAGGGATGGCAAAAGGGAACCTGGAGTACTCGTCGACTACCGTTAACAGATATTTCCGAGGAGTGTTGGATGGTAATGGTCCCTTAAAATCAACGCTGAGCCGTTCGAAGGGTGTGGTGGCCTTGATGAGGGTGCTCCGCTTGTTGTGAAAGCGAGGTTTGATTTCGGAGCATGTTCTGCAGGAAGACGTGACTCGGCGTATCTCGTCGATGGAGTAGGGAAGGTTCTGATTCTTCACCCAGTGAGCCATCCGGGTGATCCCTGGGTGACACAAAGCCTTGTGGTAGTGGACAAGTCTGTCGAAGGTATGGAGCGAGCCGCAAGTCCTAGAGAGAGCGTCAGCCGCCACGTTCTCCTTCCCCTGTCTGTAGATGATGTCATAGTTGTAAGGAGCAAGTTCTAACCGCCATCTTGTAAATTTTTCGTTCTTGATTTTACCAGGATGCCGAATGTTAAACATGTAAGAAATAGACTTCTGGTCGGTTATAAGTTGAAACTTTCTTCCTATCAAGTAATGCCTCCACTTCCGAAGGGCTTCAATGATCGCATAAGCTTCCTTCTCGACAGCTGAATGGTGTTGTTCGCTCTTAGTGAGGGTTCTCGAGAAGAAGGCTACTGGTCTCTGGTTTTGAGTCAGAGTGGCGGCGATGGCGACGTCAGAGGCATCTGTTTCGACGCAGAATGGGATGTCTTCCTCTACGTTAACGACGAAGGATTTAACTATGCAGTTCCGTAAATTGTTGAAGTCTTGGATTAGTTCAGGGGCCATAGGAAATACTTTACAGTTCACTAATCTACGTATTTTATCTGAAAATTTTGGAATCCATTTAGAATAATAAGCGAACATCCCTAGTGCTCGTTGCAAGGATGCTTTGTTTCTAGGGATAGGGAAATCAATCAGTGGCTTAAGTCTGTCGGGATCTGGTTTGAATATATTGTTTACGATGAGATAACCGAGGAGCTTAAGAGACTTCAAATTGAAATGGGATTTTTCTTGATTAATGGTTAAATTATATTTCTTGCAGACGTCTAAAAATTTTCGTAGATTGGAGTCGTGTTCAGATTGGTCTTTTCCGCTCACCGTCACATCGTCCAAGTAGATGTCAACTCCTTGTAGTCTTTCTTTGGTCTTGATCTCGTCCATCTTCCTCTGGAACGCAGACACTCCATTGGTGACGCCCATTGGTATACATTTGAATTGCCAGAGTTTTCCTGCTGCCTCGAAGGCGGTGTACGGCCTGTTATAAAGTCAACGTTTGTACTTTATAGAAATATTTATATTGATCAATTTTGGTGGTTGCAGAAGTCGAAACAAAAAAAAATTGTTTGATTTATGATATGCAAATCTTTACAAATTTTAAATAAGCTAAAACTTTATTTTGTCTCTGGAAGTATGCTTATCTTTGGTTTTTTTTTTTTTTTAAATAATAAATTTGTTGTTTATTACTATATTTGTAAAGAATAGGAGATTCATTTTGATTATATTTTGCTTGCGTTAAAGCATTGATTTTTTTTTGTTTAAAGAAAAATTGTAGAATCGCGTATTGCAAACAAGGACAAGTAAAAATATTCTTTTAGAATATTCGGTTTGTTCCATTTTTCGGTCATTGATAATATGCGTCCGTAATTTTAGCAGCAAACTGGAAACTTCGTATGATTTGAATTAATACTTAAAAGAGATATCGAAGAGCTGTTTTAGTAACGGTAAGATTTATTTATCGATATATACCAAGAATTAAGTAACTTTATTGAAAATATTGTGTTTTGATAAGAATTGTTAATTATCGTCGAAGATTTCAACACTAAAATTCACGGAAGAACATGCAACGAAACTTTTATACTAGAACGAAGATCTGCCTAATTATGTTACCTTAATCGACGCAAAGAAGAACGGTTAAAATATCTTGAGGATTTGAGAGAGAGACAATTCAATTATTCAATCGACGACGACTGAACCACGTTAAAATAGGAAAGGTGCTGCAGTTTTGACGACACGAGCTAATAAGAAGACGTCTCGGGAGCCTAGCAGGAGGACAACCCAGCAGCCGGTCCGCGAGAAGGACCGACTCGACGGCGCAAACTAAGAAGGAGGCGGCCCACGAGCCGAGCAGTAGAACAGCCCAGCAGTCCAGTACGAGAGGAGGACTGAGTCAACGACCTACCAGCTATCCAGAGCAGGAGAGCCAGCTACACGCGGATCGTCGCAGAGTCCTGGTCATCGAGGAAGTCAATACGTCTGTAGAGGCTATAACTGTCACTGAGGTCGGTTTTTTTTTTTCAGTCCCCGTCCAGTCGTCGATTTGGAACGTTTCCCGTTTGTTGAATTTCACGAACATTATTTTTTTTTATAAAAACATTGATTTCCGCCTGAAAGACTTACCAGCGTCATAATTTAAATCCAAATCTGAATCTCTTGTTCTATAATTATTAGAATAACTAAACTAATTAATTTAAATTAACTCTCGGGATCCCAAGACTATTGAATAGTAAATATCTGTTTGGAATTCTTTCAGGGCATTAAATTTTATATAAACGTTAGTCTCTGATGTAGTAATGTTTCATCAACACTCAGTGGTCCACGCTCACTGAGTGCTTTCAATCCTGGCTTAATACATAATTTTTACTTAATTTGAACTTACCACAACTTAACTTTCAACAGAAACATATAGAATTATTGAATCGTTTACATGATATAAAACAAATTGTTGATATATTTACACTACACTAACTTTGAATGAGTTTTTTTGTTTTGTTTTGAATTGGATAAACTTGTTACATACATACACAAAGAATTCCAAGCATTCTAGAATAAGTTAATAGTCTAGTAGGATAAAAATGTGATCAATGTATGTATAATAATAATTGTACCCTTCAACGGCTCTGCCGCACTCACATTAGGTCTAAAATACACCTACTTTAGTTACAGACGCAATTTTACTTTTATTTACGACACATAAACTAGTTACATTGATTTACCTTGATAATTTTAGCTGTTTGAACCAAGAACATCTAATTCATTTTTTTTTTTTTAACTGACGGAACTCGACGGTTGTGAAAATTTGTTAAAGAAACATAATCAATTTTTTTTAGCTTCACACACCCGTTGGTACGTCAGTTCTGGCGCCCAACGTTTAGGCTCGAATTTAGGTGAAACACACTGACTACTACACTGAGACGTGGAGAATACGAACGTTAGGACACATTTAGTCTGGAAATCGAAAAATATGCCATTTGGAGAAAATAGAGAACCATACTTCCTCAGAGGAAATGCGCTAGAAGAGAACAGTAGCACACATTCAGAAACGAATGCTGAAGAAAGGCTAGAAACGGGAGAAATAGGAGCAGAGACGATGTCGGAACTCCATGACAATACGAACGTCCCGAATAACCAACAGTTACAACGAGGTGAGGAAACGACTCGAACAGAAAATGAACACCAAACCGTGACACTGGAACAAATGTTTCGAGTGCTACAAGAGGAAAAACAGGAACGTGAACGCGAAAGACAGGAACGGGAACGCGAAAAACAGGAGAATGCCAATAGACTAGACAATATTGTACGAATCTTGAATACGACGTTAAATAATTTGACTGCAGAAACGGAACAAATTAGGACGGAGGTTACACAAACACAACGGACCATGGAACAAAACTTTTTTGTTGTACACGAGCGGATTGAAACCCTAGAGAATACGGTACCGCTGTTAAAAGAAAATGTCAGTCAAGTACAGAAGGATTTAGAAAGTAAAGTAAACCGAGTAGAAATACGAGTAGAAGAAATCGAGAGGAAATTTACACAAAACACTGCGTTGAATATTACTAAATCAACTGTCCCCAATGAAAATAATAACAACAGAAGCGAAAACATTAGTGTAGCTAGTTCAACTGGGATAAGTGTAGAACCAGTCACTATAGTTAGAAATAATGTTCCGTTAGTTACTGATTCCATGTTGACCCTGCATCATCCTGCTCGAAAATGGCTAGATAACGTACCTAGTTTTGCCGGGAAAAGCACAGAAAATCCCAGAAAATTTATTAACCAGTTCGAAGAGTATTGTAATACGTTTAACCTAGCCGAGACAGACAAGATGAAAAGCATTGGCCATTGTCTAAAAGACACCGCATTCTATTGGTGGGAATTACTGAAAGATTCTATCACTGAATATAGTACATTCCGTAAGGCATTTATACAACAATTCTGGAGCACCAGAATACAAAGCAATTTACGTATTCAGTTGCATTCTGATAAGTTTGACCCTAAAAGAAGCCAGAATCTAGAAGCACACATTAACAACATGTATGAGAGAACTCGCTATTTGAACTGCAACATGGAAGACGAGGAATTTATAGCGATGATACTATCACAGCTACCCGTTAGATATCAGTTACAGTTAAGCGGACGAAATTACAACGGAATAGTAGATTTTAAGGAACAGTTACTGAACTATGACAGGCTAGAAAAACTAGACCGAACTAGCGTGAATAAGGAGACGTTCGAGCGGAAGAACAATAATCCACCCGCACCATTGTACCAAAATTGGCGAAATAAACCTACAGCCACGAATAACGAACAGAGATCACCTCGCATAAACGCTTTTAACGTAGAACAACCTAGACAGCAATGGTATCATAAAGGATACAGGGGACGATACAGAAACTTTGATTATTGGAATCAACCGAACCATACTAATGGGAACCAAAGACAACAGGGTAATTACAACCGGGAACAATACCCTAACCAACGACGGGAAGGGGCCGTTTGGAGTTCAGGTCCAAAAACTAATACGTATCCGATAGAAGAAGGATTCGCATGTGACCGGAATGCATCACACGAACAATATCGAGTAGAAGCACAGATTTTTCAGCCGACAGAGAAAGCAATAACGACTGCAAACCACACCGAGCAAGGAACATCGCGAGTTGAAAATAATCGACAATTTATTTCTCCAAGTAACTGTGATAATGACACGAAATGGCAGTGTAACCGAAATAATGATGGTGTTAATTTTAGTCAAAGAGTGGACTCAAATCATACTACTTCAGAGAGGTCTGGTCGAATTACACCAACATGGCAACCTGACCAGATACCTGGACTTGTTAACCGCAGGGAAAACTAAGCAGGGAGGGCGTATCACAGCTCCTATCACCACTCCCTAATACGAATTTGGAAGGGGCTAAACATCACCGTGAACCTTGTCTAGAAAACCAATCGAACACAGTCATCACGAAAAGAATAAATACCGTAATATTCAGAGAAAACGAACGCGACTTTCTGTTAAGCGAACCGTGCATCGAAGCCGGGAATGCAAAAGAAGCCTTGTGTCCTGAAATAACACTTAGCATAAATGGGGTCAAATCACCGGTTCTACTAGACAGCGGAGCAGAAGTTTCATGTATTAGCGAAGATTGTATAGAAATGATAGAAAGTACAGGAATCAAATTACCACGTATGCCTGTCCCGACCATTAAAATTTTAGGAGTAACGTCAAGGGCTAGTCCCATTATTAATAAACAGACTTTGCTAGAAATTGAAGGATTAGGTAGCGTAAAGCGCGTACCTGTTTTGATAGTGAAAGGTTTGGCAAAACCAATTATACTTGGAATCGATTTTTTGACCACATACAAAATTATCATGGATTTCGGAGGATGGATGATTACGGCTATGGATAGCTTAGAGAACCCGACCACCACGGAAAAATGGGAAGTGACGGACAACTGCGTATCACTACTTCGTGATGTAAATTCGTATGCTATGATATGCTCTACCATGGCTAGTAATTTAAATGCGACCGATGACGATTTGCGTAATGCCATGAGTGAAATTACTCTGATTAGCGACAAGGAGAAAACGGAACTATTTCAAGTTTTAAAGCATTTCCAAGACGTATTTTCCGACAAACCTGGACTAAACAAATTATACCAAGCTAGCATAGAGGTGAAACCAGGCGAGCCATTTCATAGAAAATCCTACCCGATTCCAGCCAAATTTTTGAGTGAAGCTGAAGAATACTTACAATTGATGTTAGACTGGAAGGTAGTTGAACGAGCTCCTAGCCCATACACCAATGCTATCCTGTGCGTCAGAAAGAAGGACGGTTCCGTACGCCTATGTCTGGATGCGCGGGAAATTAACAAGATTACCATACGAGACCGAGAAAGCCCACGGCCGACAAAAGACATTCTACGCTTATATCAAGGAGTAAAATTTCTAACAACTTTAGATTTGTCAGCCGGGTATTGGCAAATTCCATTGAAGAAGGAATCACGGAAATACACGTCCTTTTTATTTAAAAATTTCCAGTACATGTTTCGAGTCATGCCTTTTGGGTTATGCAATGCCGTGGCTGAATTCACGAGATGTCTAGACCAAACATTAGGACCGGAATGCAAAAACTTCGCTCGTGCTTATGTCGATGACATACTTATAACTTCGACATCCTTGGAAGAACACTTTATCCATATCGGCATTGTTTTGACCAAGCTACGTGACGCTGGCATGACGGCAAAATTGAAGAAATCTGTGTTTTGTCGCCAAGAATTACCTTTCTTAGGCCATATTTTGACACCAACCGGCATTAAAACATCACCCGAAAAATTACAAAGTATTACTAACTTTCCAACACCAAAGAACGTCAAACAATTGAGAACTTTTCTTGGCGTGATCGGATTTTATCGTAATTATAGTGATAAGATAGCTAAAATAGCTGTACCACTTTTCGGTTTATTAAAGAAGGGACAAACATGGAAGTGGTGCGATGAAGAAAAGAAAGCATTCGAGGACTTGAAGAAAATTTTCATTGAAGAACAAGTATTGCATCACCCTATTCTAGGTAGAGTTTTTTTGTTGTATACAGATGCTTCCGCTTATGCGCTAGGTGCAAAATTAGCGCAAATCGATGACGAAGATATAGAACGAACAGTCGCAATGGCAAGCCGAACACTAAATAGTGCCGAAAAAAATTATACAGTCACAGAACGAGAAACTTTAGCAATTGTATGGGCCTTACAAAAATTTAGGGACTTATTGTTGGGTGAACATGTAAAACTGCTTACTGATCATCAATCATTATTATTTCTTAAAACTGGCAAAATTTTCGGTAGTAGGCTAACTCGATGGTGTCTACTTATACAAGAATATGACATTGAGATTTGCCATATTAAAGGCAAAGAAAATGTGGCAGCGGATTACCTTAGCCGGGTACCGGATGTCGTGGAAAACGAAAAACCGAATCATCGTAACCCGAAAGAATTCTTAGTTGCTCATCTAGTGGCGGAACAAATGGCCAACAACGATGTTATCAGGAATGCTTTCCTAAATTTAGCTCAACTTCAAAATGGGGATGAATTTTGTCAAAATATTAAGGGAAAACTTCAAAACATAGTACCAGAACACAAACTCAATACTAAATATTGCATTTCTAACGAAGGTATTTTATTTTACCAAAAGAAACTATGTTCCCGATTCGAGGATTTATGGAAACCGGTCGTACCTAAAGAATTAGTAAAGAATATTGCATGGGAAATACATCATAACTGTGCCCACATTGGTTCCAAGAAATTGACCGCTACCTTAAGTAGAAAATTATACTGTCCGAACTTACCCAAAATTGTAGTGAAAATTACGAGATCGTGCGACCTATGCCAAAACAATAAGCAAAGCATTCACAATGCAACTTAGTTGGAGAAACACAACCGATAATTCCTAGAGGACCTTTGCAATTGTTGTCGGTAGATTTACTGGGACCATTACCTCGCTCAACTGCAGGAGTAAAATATGTATTTGTAGTCTTAGATGTTTTCTCTAAGTACGCCAAGCTCTACCCAATAGTACATGCTTCCGGCAAGGTCGTCCCTCAGAAAATGAAGAGATTCGAGGCTGAAGTGGGTCACCCCGAAGCGGTTATTTCAGATCACGGTACACAATTTACCAGTTCGATATGGCAAGAAGGATTAAAGGAGATGCATATTACACCCACCATGTCTTCGGTTAGACATCCCCAAAGTAACCCGGTAGAACGACTAATGCGCACGCTAGGCAACATGCTACGCACGTTTTGTTATGATGCACAACAAAGTTGGATGACTAAATTACCATTTATTGAATGTGTTATTAATCATACCATCCATAGTTCTACCAACACCACGCCATACGAAGTGCTTACCGGAAAACCGTCCAATATCATTCCAGAAACAATGGTACCAAAATTACAACATGATGTCGCTGAGGAAGAGCAAGACGAACTGAACGAAATACGACGGGAAACCGAGGAGTTAGTTAGGGCGAAACTAACCTCCGCTGCTGACATGAGAAAGAAGCATCAGAAATTATCCGGAAAAACTACTTTCGATTGCGGAGACCTGGTACTAAAAAGAACCAATCCAACCAGCCAGTTCTGGCAATACGTTACCCGGAAGTTATTTCTACTATTCGACGGACCATACTTCATAACTAAAGTCATTCGGAATAATTGTTATGAACTCTCAGACCTTAACACCAGGCAGATTATAGGACATTACAACATTACCCAACTGAAAGAATATCACAAACCTGTTGTGACCGAAAATATTGAATGATTTATACATATGTTTAAAATATCCTTACGTTGACCTAGCATTCTTTGTATGTTTTTTTTTTATTTATTGCAACATGTATGTAATATATTCTTGTTAGGATATTATGAGTTTAGTCATTAGTCTTAGTAAATGTAGGAATATGACAACCTCGTTTGGTGGACGATAAATAATAATGAAGATGTAGATTCTGTTATCTATGTGTATTAGAAATGTCATTCTGTTTGTTCTATGTATGTTTAAACTGCACATAATAGACATTTCTAAGAAGGGGCAATCTATAAAGTCAACGTTTGTACTTTATAGAAATATTTATATTGATCAATTTTGGTGGTTGCAGAAGTCGAAACAAAAAAAAATTGTTTGATTTATGATATGCAAATCTTTACAAATTTTAAATAAGCTAAAACTTTATTTTGTCTCTGGAAGTATGCTTATCTTTGGTTTTTTTTTTTTTTAAATAATAAATTTGTTGTTTATTACTATATTTGTAAAGAATAGGAGATTCATTTTGATTATATTTTGCTTGCGTTAAAGCATTGATTTTTTTTTTGTTTAAAGAAAAATTGTAGAATCGCGTATTGCAAACAAGGACAAGTAAAAATATTCTTTTAGAATATTCGGTTTGTTCCATTTTTCGGTCATTGATAATATGCGTCCGTAATTTTAGCAGCAAACTGGAAACTTCGTATGATTTGAATTAATACTTAAAAGAGATATCGAAGAGCTGTTTTAGTAACGGTAAGATTTATTTATCGATATATACCAAGAATTAAGTAACTTTATTGAAAATATTGTGTTTTGATAAGAATTGTTAATTATCGTCGAAGATTTCAACACTAAAATTCACGGAAGAACATGCAACGAAACTTTTATACTAGAACGAAGATCTGCCTAATTATGTTACCTTAATCGACGCAAAGAAGAACGGTTAAAATATCTTGAGGATTTGAGAGAGAGACAATTCAATTATTCAATCGACGACGACTGAACCACGTTAAAATAGGAAAGGTGCTGCAGTTTTGACGACACGAGCTAATAAGAAGACGTCTCGGGAGCCTAGCAGGAGGACAACCCAGCAGCCGGTCCGCGAGAAGGACCGACTCGACGGCGCAAACTAAGAAGGAGGCGGCCCACGAGCCGAGCAGTAGAACAGCCCAGCAGTCCAGTACGAGAGGAGGACTGAGTCAACGACCTACCAGCTATCCAGAGCAGGAGAGCCAGCTACACGCGGATCGTCGCAGAGTCCTGGTCATCGAGGAAGTCAATACGTCTGTAGAGGCTATAACTGTCATTGAGGTCGGTTGTTTTTCCAGTCCCCGTACAGTCTTCGATTTGGAACGTTTCCCGTTTGTTGAATTTCACGAACATTATTTTTTTTTATAAAAACATTGATTTCCGCCTGAAAGACTTACCAGCGTCATAATTTAAATCCAAATCTGAATCTCTTGTTCTATAATTATTAGAATAACTAAACTAATTAATTTCAATTAACTCTCGGGATCCCAAGACTATTGAATAGTAAATATCTGTTTGGAATTCTTTCAGGGCATTAAATTTTATATAAACGTTAGTCTCTGATGTAGTAATGTTTCACCAACACTCAGTGGTCCACGCTCACCGAGTGCTTTCAATCCTGGCTTAATACATAATTTTTACTTAATTTGAACTTACCACAACTTAACTTTCAACAGAAACATATAGAATTATTGAATCGTTTACATGATATAAAACAAATTGTTGATATATTTACACTACACTAACTTTGAATGAGTTTTTTTGTTTTGTTTTGAATTGGATAAACTTGTTACATACATACACAAAGAATTCCAAGCATTCTAGAATAAGTTAATAGTCTAGTAGGGTAAAAATGTGATCAATGTATGTATAATAATAATTGTACCCTGCAACGGCTCTGCCGCACTCACATTAGGTCTAAAATACACCTACTTTAGTTACAGACGCAATTATACTTTTATTTACGACACATAAACTAGTTACATTGATTTACCTTGATAATTTTAGCTGTTTGAACCAAGAACATCTAATTCATTTTTTTTTAAACTGACGGAACTCGACGGTTGTGAAAATTTGTTAAAGAAACATAATCAATTTTTTTAGCTTCGCACACCCGTTGGTACGTCACTGTCTTCAACCGTTATTGGTATTTGATAATATGCGCTCTTGAGATCTATTGTGCTGTGGATATTATATTTAGCTACATCGGAAACTATTTTCTCTATGGAAGGGATTGGGTAAGCGTCTAACATCGTGTATCGGTTTATAGTCTGAGAATAGTCGACGACCATACGTTTTCGATGTGTTCCACTCACGACTAGTACCTGCGCCCTCCAGGGTGAGTTGCTTTCTTCAATGACACCATCAGAGAGAAGTTTTTCTATGTGGGATTGAATGTATTTTTCGTCTTCGTTTGAGTGTCGTCTGGACTTGATCGCGATAGGTCTACAATTTGGTGTTAAGTGTTCGAAGAGGGTGGCCGGACCGACTTTGGCACATGCTAAGCTACTGATTTGCAGTTCAGGTTTATTACCACCAAAAACTATCGACAGAGTGGAATGCTGCTTAAAGATATCGTGCCCTAATATAACATCTGCGCAACAGTTGTTTAGAACGTTAAGCTTTGTTTTTCTGTATATATTGTCCGAGATTTGTAAATCTACGGAACAATAAGCTTTTATAGGCATGGCCAAAGAGGACGATGCCATAGCTACTTCAGATGACGTAGGATATTGTTTTAATTTATGTTTGGAGACAAAACCATCATTTATGTAACTCTCCGAACTCCCCGTGTCTATTAGCCCTTCAGCTGGAAAACCATTTACTTTCAGTTTGACAATGGTTTTGGAAAGGCTAGTTGGAGAAGCAGCTGATGTTTTGGAAGATGTTGGTTTGGTCTTACGATTACGATTAGATTGGTTAGTAGGGAAAACCAGAGACTTAGCAGGAAGGCAAGCAACAGTTGAGAAGTCATCTGTGTCTTGAGGAGAGTCAGGTAAGGCGGCAGTACGATCTTTGGGCTTAATTGACCTACAGACTTTTGCATAATGGCCTTTCTTACCACAGAGTTTGTATGTAGCTTCTCGCGCTGGACAGGAAGAACGAGGATGACGAGGGAACCCACAGAAGAAACATTTCTGACTACTGCTGGCTGCGGTTACAGGAGAATTTGGTTGCTGAACCGGCTCAGTTGAGGCTAAAGGTGTCTGGCTAGGAATATAGGATTCAGAAATTATATGAGCTGATTCTAATGATCGTGCTTTTGCAAATGCTTCATCCAGGCTAAGAGTTGCGTTTTCTAACAAACGTTGTCGGATACTGTTCGATGAGAGACCTTTTATAAATGCATCTCTAATGTATTCATCCCTATAAGCTGCTGCTTTAACATCTTTGAACTCGCAGTCAGAGCTAAGGAGACGCAAAGATTGTAAGAATTGATTTACACTTTCATCAGGTTGCTGGTGTCGGCTCATTATTTTATGCCTTGAAAATATTTCATTCTTAGGTTTAATAAAGAGTGAATCTAGCTTTTCGATTGCAGATGCATAAGAAGTACATTCGCTAAAAAGTTCGTATATACTGTGACTCACGTGATTGTAGAGTAGTAACAGCTTATCAGCTTCAGAAGCCTTGATTGAAGCTGTGAAGACTTCGAATGTTTTCTTCCAGTGATTCCATTGTGAGGAGCTTTTCCCAGTTGTGTGATCTGCTTCAAATCTCTCGGGCTTGAAATACTTGTCCATTGTTTGTATTAAATGTTTCTTGATAGAATGTGCTTAATAAATTGACATAATAAACCTTATCTTCAGAAACTAAGGCTTTATTAAGCACAAAACATGACTTAGATTGTTACATGAATTAATACATAGATTTGAATAAGAGGTAATATTGAAGGTTAAACAATGTTCATGCAAAGAGGTTGCTAAGAGGTTGCTAAGAGGTTAAAACCAATATCACCACATATGTATTGACAAATATATAATATATATTTGTCAATATATATTATATATTATATCATTCAATTAATTGGTTGACAAATATATTGAAATTGTATTATATAACGAATGGGTTGGAAAATATAATAAATTTATTAAATTGACGCCAACCATTAGTACTCCTCGAATCCGCACAGACCGCTATGGCGCTTAGCCGCCTCGCCCCGAGCGTGTGCGACGTGAACGCACCTGGGTGCAGGGTGGTGCAACGCCTCGAACATAAGCTGCCCCGCCTAATCGACTGTCGCCCGCGCGAAAGTCGACCACGGGGATACTGTTAGGTGACCTGATTATCTGGACTTTGAAATTAACTCTCAGCGCTCTTAATAACAATATTGAGTAATGGCTATGTTTAAATATCATTTGTAATTCTGGACTTTAGCGCGATCAGGCGGCGTGCATGGCCCGGGATTACTTTTGCACACGACACGTTTTCGCGGGAGCGAGGCTGGGGAGTCGTGCGGACGTCACAGCCATCGCCAGTTAATCACTGCCCTCCAAGGAGACTAGTCGCGAGTCGCCCGCCGAGCCTCTCGACCTCCGCCCTTGCCATCTCTACCGGAATTGCATGAGTTTTCAACCCATCAGAAACGTGGCCTGTAGAGCGCGGCTCCCAGTAAGCGGGCCATGAACGACGCAGCGCATGTATAGCGCGCCTGACAATAAAACACTTTAAATTGAGCCCCCGCGTATCTGTTACAACGTCCGTAGCATAGCGTCCGTGGTGGCTAAAACAGCCGGGGGTAACTCTGTCGGAACGACCCTTACTGCCTGCCGGCCACGTGGCGACTTCACGCCCTGAGTCAAGAGTATCGGCTACGCACTAGCACGTAGTTAATATTGCTAGTTGGCGTCCAAAAGCACAGCCACACCCTTAACATCACCTCGGCAGAAGGCAGAAATGTCAAAATTATATTAATATATATTAAATGACAACCTTTAAAGTATGAACCGGCCTTATTTAGAATATTACTATTAAGTTTAATTTAGCATAAGTAAAACAGAAACAGAAAAAATCGGTTAAAATAAACAATCCCATGAAATTTAGTGCTTAGAGTGATTTAAGGCAAAAAATTTCAGGCATTCCAGTCTCTTTGACGTAGTTATCTCATGGTCACGCAGTAGACATCACAAAAAATCTGGAGAACTGGAGATTTGACGTGAGTTGGCCACAGGTGACGTGTTACATGGTACCGGGGCGCCTTAGTCGTCCTGCTTCCCGGAGGAAGGAGTCGAGGGTGGTGTAGTTATATCCACACTCGGCTCTTGGACCCTGTCTGTGAACAAGCCCAAATCGAACATGATCAGAACTAGTTCACAGATAGTCGGTAAATTGGCATAAAATGCCAGCAAAAAATGGAGATGGTAGGGGAATAAAGATTTGGCAAAAAAACACACCAGACAGGGAGCGGTGGCTCCTAGCTCTCAGCAAGGTAGCCCTCCAGGATGCGAAGCTCGCGAACACGAGCAGTCTTTCCGGACGTTTCCATAATTTAAAATAATTAGTAAAATTTAGCAAAGGATAACTATCACTACTGAAACATGCAGACTGAATAATTACTGATTATAAAAATGAGTTTAGGAACAACATCCTTTGACTAGCCGACGATATATTTGTGCGAACACCGACTAAAGTCTTGCAATTCTGTTCGCCGAGGATTCGAGATTGTCAGTCTGCTGTCGCGGCGCGGATTATCTCCATGACGGTATCGACTTGTAATTAAAGATAGGCGATGGCTTTGGAAAGAAAGTAGGGGGACGTTGGCTTATGGACCGAAAGTTTCCAAAGATTTCCGAAGGGGTGGTCGAGAAATACTGACTTCGATATCTTCGAAGTTTGTGGTACTGAGCGATTGCAGCGCGATCTACTGAGGGGCTGAAACAAGGAAAGATCGACTCGCACGAGACGACTTCTAAAGCATGGAGCTTATGGGGGGGGGGGGACTAGTGCAGCACTCTGGTGGCTTGGACATGAATTACAGGGCACTGCTTGTTGCGTGAGGCGCCAGGTGGCAGGCGCTTAGCGAGAGTTCAAACAACCTGGGGAAATAAATCCGCCACGAGAGGGCAGAGGCAGTACATTCGAAGACTAGTATCGAAACCTTGAGAAAGGCCGGGGTTGGTGGCCGGTCAAAGAACTGGGCATGTTTACCTGGAAAGGCTGTAAGGGGGGGGGGATGGTGGAAAAGTGCTAGGGCAGTGGGAAATTCTCTCGGCAGGGTCCGGAGACATGCCGAGGGCTTGAGTGAAACGACTCGTGATCGTGTCTGAAATCACTCCATAAGGCTGGCTCTCAGAACCAAGCTGCTCTGATAGCTTGCAGGACATAGCAGTTCTTGTCACTGCGTCAAAGAGGGGATAAAAAGAGCGCACCTTCTAACTCACAAAGGCTCAGAAAAAACAGAACTAGAGCTGGGAAAAGGATTGGGGAGACTGACCTGACAAAGATTAAATGGGAGTGTACAGAGAGAAGAAAAAGTTTAAGTTTAGGCAGTCAAAATTACTGGTTAAATTATTTTATAAAATTCAAATTTAAAATTGTGTCAAAAAATGCTAATTTGCGGCACAATCTGGACATTTGTCTCGTTGATAGCAAGGTGCTAGAGACGAAAAAACTAGTTGACACAGAACAGAGCTATTATGAAAGGAATCAGATTTGGCCTATAGTAAAGAACCATCCTAGAGAAATCATTGGAAACTGGATTATAAACCAAGTTATCCAGAATGCAAGTGCAGTATCTTATCTCTGCACCACTTAGACAATTTACAACAAAACATACATCAAATTGAAAGAAAACTAACTTTTTTGTTACAAATGTTTAATATGTGTACATGTAGTTATACAGCAAACATCCAACCTAAAGACCAATTATTCCCACACTTTGGAATAATGGAAGCAGTAGCAGATCCAGAAGGGGGACTAAGGGGCTCAAGCCCCCTCCAGAACCATCTGGGTCCACTATTGTTTTAGTGTTTGCCTTGATAAAGCCTAGCCTCAGCTGGGTCAAGCCCCTCCCAAACCAAAATCCTGGATCCGCCACTGAATAGAAGCAATGGCCTCTTCAGTTCTGTGTCTCAACTCTGGCAATTAATTAGGTAGCAGCGGAATGTAGGCACGATCTTTTGTAAAACCCCAAAGGAAAAAACATCGGACGCCATTATGTCAGATGAATGTGAAGGCCAGCGAAAAAGTGATCTGTTGTCTCGACCATTATGACCAATCTAACGGTCAGGAATGTAAAATTTTAATCACTCTCGTACAAACGAGACACACGTTGAACCGAAATTACAGAGTCACTGTTAGAAAATTGCATAACACAAAACTCTTTACACTCGGGAGACGTCATTTTGCATAGGTGACGCTGCAAGCGAGAAAACAACAAAGCAGTACTCGCGCATGCACTTATCTAAAACTCAGTAACTCTTTAATTGTGACTTTGAACCAACACTCTACAACGCTTTCTGTTCATACTATTAAAATGTACAACTAGGACATTCTTTTATGGGCATACTATATAATGGTTTAAAGTACCATGTTTATTCTCGTACTTATGGTACAGTTAAAATTTCCATGTCAGCTCTTGTCTCATGTAGGTGAATGCGCACTTGTCACCTAAGTGATGGGTCTGTGCGAGCGAAACTGTGAATGTCTTTTGATGAAAAGCGAGTTATTTGTAGCTCGGAACACAACCCACGACCGGGTGGTAATTTACTTAGAACAATGAAGCGTCTCTCAATCGGGCACAAATTGTTAAGTTCCGCGACTGGTAAATTCAAGCCAGTCCTGGGAGACTAGCCACGGAGCAGCTGAAAGACGATTAAGAAAAACTCACACTGTTGTTGAAAGCTGCTAGAAGCTCCGCGGTGCACGCAAGCATCCAGACCCGACGAGAGATAATGAAAACTGACAAATGGCCAATTGCCCCATAGGAGTTCTGGCATTATCTTATGTCATTAGCTGTTTTGATCATCATTATACCACATTTCCTGTTGAACCTTTGAGTTGTGAGCGCAGAGGGAAGATCTTTGGGAACTTTCCGGTCGGTTCATAGAAATTATCTCTGATCGACACTGTGCCAGCAGATATGCCCGGCATTTTCACGGTATTTATGCAAATTCATACATTTGAGTTTCATTTCTTTCCACTCTTTCCACCGGTACACTCGTAGCTGGTGTAGGAAAAGTAGGTAAGTGCAATTTCATGGGCTACACTGTCCAGTGAAAGTAAGCCAGCTTGATTAAATAAATCAAATTTTGTACAGCACTCGCTTGGATTTTGGCAGTGTTTTATAACTCAGTAAGTTATCCAAATGTTTACTTTTAGACATGAATACAAGTCAAAAGCTAATCATATCCTCAAAAATATTACATAGCATGGTGTATTGTACCTCCTCAGGCAATACTGAAAGCCTGGGACCCAGCCCTGTTCATAATTTGGCATGTTTCTATAACACACCTGCCAACCTTTGTTCCTACTACCATAATAAAAAAACAGTACCATTTATGAACTGTTAATTATCAGGATGGTAAAAACAAATAGAGGTGTTGTTGTGTTTATAAATTACTGTCTTATTTATTAACATTTTATTTTCTTCATTTAGTAGTCTTGAAATGTTACTAACACAGACAAAAATGTCATCACTCATGGTCGAATTTATTTAGGCTGTAGTCAAGCATATATATTTTACCCCTGTCGCCGTGCAGGCTGATCCCCTTATTGGTTGTGTAGGTTCTTGGGCTAGCTCAGTTGGGGGTGGGTTTCGGGCCGCGTGGCAGTTAAGAGGATCTAGCCGGCTAATAATGAAACTACATAGGGTTTCGTGGCACTCACTCTTTTTATTGGCCACTATTTGCACTGGCACGGGGCTATCGCAGTTCCCGCCTACGACCGTTCTTAGGTGAGGCCTGACTACACGAGAATTTCCCCTTACACGGCCGCCTATGTGGGAAGTAGTAGGTGACGGCGTCGCGGCGCTAACCGATGGCGTTTGTCCCAAACCGGCAAGGCTTTGATTTCCTGTCCTATAGCGACTTCAGGCAAGCACTACCTACGGACACAGTTTCTGAATTGTCCCATTTATATGGCGAGGTCTCGTCCATGACACAAAGGTACTATTTTATCCTAGGCAATGCACGACTATACAAGCGAATAAAGATATATATACATACATACGAGAGGAAAGGAAAAAATTAAGAAATGCTAATAAAAAAAAACTAAACTATCTACGATAAGGCGTCCCCTTGGCAATAATTGACATACTAAACTCCATAGTTCCGAACTGCCTGACACGACTCGAAGACTGTTGCTGATCTATTCCCCGCGTCACTCTGGTTAAGCCCGGAGGTCTCTATGCTCACCCGTTTCACTCGTCTTCGCGAGAGCTCGCGGCCGTCACGTCTCTGCACCGCGGTTCTCCAGACACGACTGCCGACTCTCCTCGCGCCGACCCCCTCCCCGCGCGCGTCTCGTCCCGCACCTCACATCCTCGTGGACGGGAACCCGCGACTTGTTCACCCCGTGCATATACATGATGGACGATATTATAGTTTTTACAATAAAAATTATGTCCTGCTGAAAGAAAAGAAAATATACATAAAAAACTACGTCGGAGGGACACTGGTTTATTGAAGGTGGCACCACTGGCTCCCGCACACGCCCGCGCACAGAAGAAGGCGGTGACGCGTCACAACGGCCTGCAGGAGCTAGGGTGGCCTCTGGGTCGACGTCAAATGCCCCCCCCCCTCCCACAAGGCCATTATGCGCGTCAACGTCTCTTAGTCGCATCTGCCGTTGCACTCGTTGATCGTGGATACGGGAGGGTAGGGAGTGTCTTGGCCTCTGGTGTGTATCGTGTGCGGGTGTCTCGCTAAGGGTGGCAGTAAACTCATGACACTGAGTCGGGATCCTGTGTTCGTGTGGTGGCTTGCCTTTGGTAGGTTATTGCACTGAAATTCCCGTAAGTAGGTGGGTACCCGCCGTATCCTCCTAGGTCGGGAGTTTTCCCCAGATTCGCTTCTGGAAAGTGAGGGGCTGTGTGAACGGTTGGGGTCTAATGTCCTGCCCTTTCCCCCCATCCTCGTAGTTGGGATGGCAGACCACACCGAAGATCCTGGTTCACCTGTCAGGACCCCCATCAGTTCTTCCTCCATCCCCTCTGTGTCTCCCCGTTCTGTCTCTGAGTCAGGTTCGGTGACGGTCATAATGAACGACGAGTCCGCCAGACTCGTATTGAGGGGCCAGAGAGGGGTGTCTGGGTCTTTCCCCTCCTCGTCCTCCCCGTCCGTGTCCGGTTCCGTGATGAACTGGATCACGTTTGTGTCGGCGGTCGTTTCGTCTGGTTCCCCAAATGTCCTGGCTGGTTCCATTACGCTCTCTTCTGCCCCTCCTGTCTCCGTTCCTTTCATGGCTGCCCCTGTGTCGGCTGCCGGTCGCGTCTCTGTCACGTCTCCTCGTTCTTTCTGTCCCGCCATGTCCTCGTCCCACCTTCCGTCCATGTCATGGCTGGCTTGGTTTGCGTCGGTGACTGGTGTAGAGGCAGGTCCCTCCCCCCTGTCCGTGTCCCTTGGAGCTTGTCTCTCCCCCGCGGCTAGGCGCAGTTGGTCTCTGTGAATTTTTGCGGGCCTCCCGCTTGGTGTACGTATTTAGTACGATGTGGCCCCCGCCTGTCGCAGAACAGTCCTGGGGCCCGCCCATTTCGGGGCTAGACCTGCACAAAAGTTCTTTGCCCTTGACGACAGAGGATGCTGTCGGACGTACACTTGGTCCCCGGGGTTCAGAGTAGGGGGAGGTCTAGTGGACTGTGGTGTCGTTTGCTGTAGATAGGCCTGTCTCCGCCTAGCCCTCTCCTGCATTCTGGTCAGCTCGGTATTGAGACATTCGCCCCACCCGGCTTCTGTGGCTGCCGCCTCTACCCGGCATTCTCCTGGCAGCGCCAGGTTCCGCCCCATGACCAGCTCTGCCGGCGAGTAGCCCGTGGCGGCACTCGTACGACGCCTCAGACAGTATAAGAGGTTCGGCAAATGGGTATCCCATTTTGAATGGTCCTCTCCCAACCGGAGACGGAGCTGAGCCTTTATCTCTTGGTTCCGTCTCTCGGTTGGGTTGGCCCTCGGGTGATATGTCGGTGTCGTGTGGTGGCTCACTCCCCACCTTCTGCAGGCCTGTTTCCAGCGGGCTCCCGTGAACTGACATCCGTTGTCCGATAGGAGCACCGCTGGGTACCCGAAGCGAGGGGCTACCTCTCCGTCGATCAGCGCTATCAACGTTCCCGACCGGACGTTGGAGACCGGATAGGCCTCGACCCATCTGGTGAACAGGTCTGTTAGTACTACAAGGAAGCGCTTGCCTTTGCTGCTGCGGGGATAGGGCCCCATTATATCTAGAGCTAGTGTGTGGAATGGGTGTTGCGGGCGGCGAGGTCGCTGTTGCTCCTCGCCGTCTGTCCTCCGGGCCTTGCGCTGCTGGCAAGTGTGGCAGCGTCGGACGTATTCCCGGACATCGTGTCCCATGCCGGGCCAGTGGAAAGAGACCCTGATTGCCTCCGCGGTTTGTTCGGCCCCGGGGTGGCCTGCTAACTGGTGGTCATGGAAATAACCCAGTATGGCCGTGCGGGCCCCCTTCGGGGCGTGAGTCCGCCAAGCATCCCCACCTCCCGGCACCCGCGTCTGCAGGACCCCGTCCACGCAGCGCTGGTCCGGTACCACCTGGTTCCCGCATGCCTCCACGGCGGCCTTCGAGACGTCGTCCCCCCGCTGAACCTGCTGCACGGCGCTAATCAGCTGGGAGAGAGTGTCCACTGCCTCGGGTTCAGGGACTGGTTCCTCCTGTGTTACCGCGTACAATGCCGCGGGCCCCACCTGGTCTCCCGTGACGGGTGCCCGCCCTGACGGAGGAAGCAGATCGTCCCACGTGCCCTCGTCCTCAAAGATGTTCTCTGGGTTAGGATGTCGTGACAGTTCATCGGCAAGTTGGTTAGTCCTCCCTGGCACGTGTTTCACTGTGAATGCAAAGTTTTGGAGGGTCACAGCCCACCGGGTAAATTTACTCTTCCTCCCTTGCATCGAGTTCAACCATTTTAAGCACTGATTGTCCGTCCTAAGGGTAAACTCCCGCCCTTCCAGATGGTGTTGGTACCGCTTGACAGCCCACACCACTGCCAAGCACTCCTGTTCATTCACATCGTAGTTCCGGGCGGCCGGCCCGAATTTGGCGCTGGAATACTCCATCACGCGTCGCTCGCCATTGGGTCCGACCTGGTACAACACGGCCCCCATACCTACTTGACTCGCGTCCGTTTGTAGGTACAGGGGTTCGCCCGGCACCAGCCGTGCGAGGGTGTGACTGTCCTTGAACAAGCGCTTGACAGCAGCCAGGGCGCGGTCAGCCTCCGCGGTCCACCTGTATTTTGTTTTGGGGGATAGCAAGTCCGTCATGGGGGCCGTCACCGCTGCGAAGTCCGGTATGAAGGACCGCAGCCAGTTCAGGAGCCCCATGAGTCTTTGCAGCTGTTTTCTCGTCCGTGGAGCCGCCTTGGACGCGATCAGGTCCAGGTGCTCCGGGTGAGGGCGGCACCCCTTCTCACTGACGACATGCCCCAGGAATCTGATCTCCGTTGCCCCGATATGGCACTTGTGCGGGGCGCAGGTCAGCCCGTGTCTGGCCAGCCATTCGAGGACCAATGCCAGGTGATGCGCATGGTCCTCCCACTTCCGTGACCAGACGATCACGTCGTCCAGATAGGCCGTGACGAAGTCGCCCACGAACCCATCCAGGACGCGGACCATCATGGCCTGGAACGTCGAGGGGGCGTCCATCAGCCCGAACGGCATGGCTCGGAACTGAAACCTGCGTCCGTCCGGGGCCGTAAACGCGGTCTTAGGACGGTCTTCCTGCCTGACGGGGACTTGCCAATACCCGGACCTTAGATCAAGTGACGTAAATATACCGGTGTCCCCCAAGCCTGCCAACGCGTCTGCAATGTTTATCAGTGGTGGTGGGGCGGGTATGGTGACAGAGTTCACGGGTTTGAAGTTCACACAGAACCTCAAGGTCCCGTCCTTCTTCTTAGCCATGACGATTTGGCTATTGTACGGAGATTCACTAGCTTCTATTACTCCGTTCCGGAGCATTTCGGTTATCTGTTCCTGCACTACCTGACGGTCTTTGAGTCCAAACTCACGCGGCTTTACGTATATGGGACTGTGTGGCTTTGTAGGGATGGCATGTTCCGTCACCGTTGTCCGCCGCAGCATGTCTGTGGCCGCGAACACTAACGGTTGCTGTGACAACACGCCCTCGAACAACCCTGTGTAATTTGGTGGCACGTCGTGAGTGAGGTCTGCCAGCTGGATCTGTGGTGAGGGAGGAACAGGGCCCGCCTGGCCCACGCCGTACAGCGTTCGGCGCCCCTGACGGCCCACGTGCAACTTACTGTCCTTGATGTCAATGGCGGCGTCCTCCTGGACCAGCCAAGGCAGGCCCAGGATCAACTCCTCCCGCAGTCCACGCATCACCAGGGCGCTAGTCCGACTGGATAAGTCACGAACACCGATGGTTACCTGTGCGCGTCCAGACGTGGACGCGCTTGTCCCCTCCGTTGCCAGTTGCACCTCGTCCTCGTGTGGCTCCAAGTCCTCGTCCGGCTGGAGGAGCCCCCTGCTCCTCTGGTGGTGACCTGTCCCCTGCTGTTGGACTGCTACTGGCTCCCCCGTCTGCTGTGGTGTCCGTGCTGCGGTTCCCGTGGTCCCTCGTGTCTCTTCCGAGCTGCCCAGTGGGGCTGTCACTTTTGGCGGGCGACGTCCCTGTGTTCCTCTCGTCCATGTGGCTGGTGTCATGGCGGGCGTCGTTGGGCTGACTCGTCCTCGGGCTCGGTGAGGTCTTTTCTGTCATGTTGTCCGGGTTCGTATCTAGGAGGCAGTGGCTGACTCTGTCCCTGCCCCCTATTGTCTGTTTCCCGGATGGCGTCCTTCCCTTTCCATCTTCCTCCACAACTCCGCCTTGGTTGGACACTCCGCGTGCCAGTGATACTCCGGGCTGCGGCAATACTGACACCTGGGTGGACGGTTGTCACTCGTCCGCTGATTCGTACTCCGCTCCTCTGACCGTGTTCTGGTCTCCCGCGTGGGTCCCCCTGTCGTCCTCTGCCCTTGTGGTGTGGTCCCGCCCCTGTATCGGACCAATGTCATTGCGTCCTCGGGTGCCACAGTCTCTTGTGACATCACTGGTGTCATCCTCGGCTCCCGTCGTGACTCTCTTGCCCAGAGTTCCCTCCTACTTGCTGCCAAGTCCATTTCAGTCTCCCGGGCCAGCTCCACGAACTCGGATACCTCTAGGTCCACGGCCCGTCGCAGAAAAGGGCGTAGCGACGGCAACAACTGTTCGCATATTACGGGCATGATCTCGCTCACTGTTCTCTCCGGCCCCACTCGCCGGTGCAACCGCACCTTCCTATAGATAAATGATTCGGCGCTCTCCCCTGTGGCCTGTGGTACACTGTAAAGTTGTCGCTGACACTCGGCTCGTGCCAGTGTTCCGTTGAACCGCCTCTCTAGTGCTCGCTAGAATTCTCCCCACTCGGATAGATAGTCCCCCGTGTCCGTCCACCATTTCGCCGCCCTGCCCCGTAACTGGCCACACACTCTCGTCACCCAGTCCCTTCGTGGCACTCCCCTAAGCCTGTCCACACACGCGGCTACAAACGCGCTCGGATTTTCGTGCGGTTCTCCCGCAAACTCCGGTAATGGGCTAGCCACCTCGACCACTCGCATCACTGTACTCGGATGACCATGACCTATGAGCTCTCTAACGCCCTCGTCGCGGTGACCCGGTAAATGACTCCCCGATTGTCTGTCATTACTCTCCCCGCTACTCTTCACGTCCGCTAGTCCCCATGGGCATTCGCACGAAAGGTCCCGTCCGTGTCTCCCCCTGAATGGAAGTCCACACCCCACACACGTGTCCATCACCCTCGCCTTTGTCTCATCCGGTCCCTCCATTTTTCCGGTCGTCACACGGCTTCACTTGGTTATCCGATCCTTCTCGGCTCGGTCGGCGAACTCGCCTCTCGGCGCGCGATAAGCTGCAGCGCGATACCGCGCGAATTAGAGCCCGGCGTGGGTCGCGCCGCCTTATCTCTCTCCCGCGTGAACCTGATCCCGGCGTGGATGCGTCTCCTTCTCTTTCCCGCGCCGCTCCTTCCGCCTGCTTCCGCCGCTCCGCCGCGCCAGGCAGCTCCCGCGCCGTTCGCGTGACGCAACTCGCGCTACGTCGCACGCTACTCCAGTCCGTATAATGTCCGTGATGTCCTTTCCGCCCACTTTGTCCGTGTTCTTGGCAACCCGCACTTTGCCAAATTACGCCGTTTGAGACTTTGAGACAAAATTTCGAAAGTTTGAAAGTTTTGAAAAATTTGAAAGTTTTGAAAATTTGAAAGTTTGAAAATGCGTTGCCATCTAGTTGGGCGCCACTTGTCGCCGTGCGGGCTGATCCCCTTATTGGTTGTGTAGGTTCTTGGGCTAGCTCAGTTGGGGGTGGGTTTCGGGCCGCGTGGCAGTTAAGAGGATCTAGCCGGCTAATAATGAAACTACATAGGGTTTCGTGGCACTCACTCTTTTTATTGGCCACTATTTGCACTGGCACGGGGCTATCGCAGTTCCCGCCTACGACCGTTCTTAGGTGAGGCCTGACTACACGAGAATTTCCCCTTACACGGCCGCCTATGTGGGAAGTAGTAGGTGACGGCGTCGCGGCGCTAACCGATGGCGTTTGTCCCAAACCGGCAAGGCTTTGATTTCCTGTCCTATAGCGACTTCAGGCAAGCACTACCTGCGGACACAGTTTCTGAATTGTCCCATTTATATGGCGAGGTCTCGTCCATGACACAAAGGTACTATTTTATCCTAGGCAATGCACGACTATACAAGCGAATAAAGATATATATATACATACATACGAGAGGAAAGGAAAAAATTAAGAAACGCTAATAAAAAAAATTAAACTATCTACGATAAGGCGTCCCCTTGGCAATAATTGACATACTAATCTCCATAGTTCCGAACTGCCTGACACGACTCGAATACTGTTGCTGATCTATTCCCCGCGTCACTCTGGTTAAGCCCGTAGGTCTCTATGCTCACCCGTTTCACTCGTCTTCGCGAGAGCTCGCGGCCGTCACGTCTCTGCACCGCGGTTCTCCAGACACGACTGCCGACTCTCCTCGCGCCGACCCCCTCCCCGCGCGCGTCTCGTCCCGCACCTCACGTCCTCGTGGACGGGAACCCGCGACTTGTTCACCCCGTGCATAATAAAATACATGTTATTTACCCTTCTAATTTAAATTATACATGATGGACGATATTATAGTTTTTACAATAAAAATTATGTCCTGCTGAAAGAAAAGAAAATATACATAAAAAAACTACGTCGGAGGGACACTGGTTTATTGAAGGTGGCACCACTGGCTCCCGCACACGCCCGCGCACAGAAGAAGGCGGTGACGCGTCACAACGGCCTGCAGGAGCTAGGGTGGCCTCTGGGTCGACGTCACCCCTGATAATTCAAGATTTAATTTGTTTATTTGATTAAGTCCAGTATTCCAAAGCACAAACATAAGAGTTTAGGGGTTGAATATTCTAAAACTGTACTCTATCTGTATTCCTAGTGCATTATCAGACACAGCAAGTCCCTTAATTTGAAGGAATGGATTTTGCTGTCCTAATCTTTGCCGTTCTGTTGCCCACTTTCCGTGCATGCAAAGAGCTCATAATTTTGGTAAATTCCAGATGGCGAACCATCGTCTGGCACCATTAACTTTTGTATAGTCGTTTTTTGTTATCATCGGGGGACATATCAAGCATGTTGGAATGTCAAATGAAACTTTATGATAGGGAAACTGTCATGGAATACATTTCATACAAAAAATTGTCAAGTAGGTACTTAAAAAGAACGTGAGAAAATTAGAAAAAAAAAAGTTTTTTTTTAGCAAAGGTGCTGCTATCTTAGTTATTTTATGCCATAACAATTTTATCGATGGTTACAAAATGTCCACCAGAATGTGTTGAAACTATTTTCTAGCCTCGTGTAGGGCACCATTTATTAAAATTGTTGCCGGTCTTTTTCCTTGTCAAATTGAATATGTTCTGGAATATGGCCCGCGAATTAGGTTATGGTTATATCTAACAAGGCAATGCTTATTCGCTACTTTACCTTGCATCTTGGAATACCACTTCAAGTGCTTTAAAAAAGGTGGCCAGCTGACACAATTAAGAGGCCTTGCACGTAAATATCCGCGCGAGCTCCTGCAGCTGTGTAAGGCATGCCTGTGGCAGTACTGTTACATCATCTAGGCGTAAGAATGGTGAAGCGGGCAGCAATTAAGCAAAACCAGAGACTGGTGGAACCTTTCTAGGAACTTTAATATGCGATTTCGAGAGTTCACCACACCCCTAGAGCAATACATCAAAAGCCAGTCTATCATGAGCTGCAGGGAACTTTTCCATGATAAGATCCAGGACATGAAAGAGGAGTAAATATTGGTCACAGAGAAAATTGTACCATCATATCACACATAATAAA
The DNA here is from genome assembly GCF_032445375.1 of Bacillus rossius redtenbacheri. NCBI lineage: Eukaryota > Metazoa > Arthropoda > Insecta > Phasmatodea > Bacillidae > Bacillus > Bacillus rossius. The sequence goes on along the minus strand of NC_086342.1, from coordinate 40,948,965 downwards.
GCTCCTGTAACATCACTGGCATAAGTAAAATTGTTGCTGATGTAAGAGTTACAGCCCTATGTATTGCAGTGAAACAGTTTATTAATACCCCAGGAAAAATTGTCGAGACATAAAGAACCATTCAGTGCCTGCTGGAGTGACAGCCATTTTCCTCGGACAGGAATGTCAGCCTATATACAGTGACGACCACCGATGCTTCCGTACTGGGGCCCTGGGATGAAGTTATTCAACAAGGGATACCATAAATGATTGAAGACCCACCTAGTACAATACAGTAGGACACCGAGCATTCATGGAGTAATACAGACAACCAGTGCCTCAGCAGTAGGCCAATGCAGTGCAGATGGTTTCCCAAGGGCAACAACTACTGGCACACAGACTGCCCTGTAGAAAACTTGCAGTAGGTTAATAGAGACTGGCATTCCAGCCCCCACAACTGGACTAGCCACCATTGATACTGGGTCACTCACTATAACTGACAACCTGCTAATTCGGGTCCACATCATTATCAATAGGAGACCTATAGCCATCATAGAGGACACTCCCAGCAGCACACATGATGACGTGTCAACAGTTAAACCTAGAGGTGGAACATGACTTACACCTGCCCTCCTACAGGAAGAGGCAAAGCCCATACATATCATCTAGGGTCCCTCCCTTTATATTGGATGATGGAAGGCCTAATATGGATATTAGTCAAGTGACACATGGATGGTGATGGAAGGAATCCTGTACAACTGGGAATGCAGGTCGACCAGGAGTGGCACACTTACCTACCACCAGAAGCGTGTAAAAAGGTAGTAGGGTTCATGCATGGTCACATATTAGCCTCCCATCTAGAGGAAAAAAAGATTAGATGTGTCAAGCCATCCAGGAGTTGCCAGAGATGTGCGCGAATACTCCACTGCGAGATCCGGAAGGTGTGCAAAGTGTGGAGGAGTGATGGGAGAGAACAGCAGCAGCTGCACTTACCCATCAGCTCATTCATTTCAATCGCACTACATGTCAGATGGTCGTACTTCCTCACATCTTGAAGGAAGTTATTCTGGGTGGTCGTAATGAATATGTGTTCACGCTGAGAGAGAGCTTACCCCACCACCAATGTGCCATCCACCACATTTACCCCCATACTGACGATGTTGGGGGTTCCTGAGTGATATATTAATGAAAAACCAGAGTCAGCTTATCAGAAAAAAAGGTGGTATCTATGTGTCACAAGGCATTTTTACCACTGGCCAACACCGGCTTACTATAACCCAAACAACCTAGTGGGGCATAGGAACTAGGAACTACAAGTGTAACTGAGACTCAAGTTCGGTAATGACCCCTTTCACCTTTGCCGCAGTGGAGATCAACACCTGAAAGTGTTATTCTGCTTCCACCAATGAGTTAAATGTCCCCAAAAGGAATGAAACCCACTAAAATAGTGCAAGGCCATACCTTGTCGTTGCTAGGAGAGTGGACGTCACACGGCATGCCGGACAAGGGAGAGGAGCCAACGGACTAGCTCCGTCGGCACGAGGCTGATCTCACAGCAGCACAAAGGTACTCTGCATTTCCTGTGTGAGTCTGCTCTACGGACTGAAAGGTAACAAATTTTTTCACAGAATAATTACAGGTCAAGGACACTCACCTAGTATCATGCATGTGATACATTTGATAACAACTTCATGTATGAATTGTCGTGCCAAAATGTCACAATCAGACATGCCATGTGTAATAAAATGCCTAGAAGTATTGTATATGAAAATGGATTCTTTTTCAATTAAATAATACCATGTCAAGTTTTACTTAGGGTTTGCTCAGGTCGGCTGTGTTTCGATATTTCGTGCAAGTCGTTATTTATTTACACTATTGTGTCTCTCGATATATATATTAACCTGATCTGGCTCACATGACTGACCTTGATGCTCCCATTACTATTATTCCACCTAAACAAAAAGCTATTGGACGATTTCCAACTCCGTAAAAAGGAAAAAGGCATCCCGAGCTTCAGAAACAGACGAGAAACAGTAATTATGATTGTAAACCACTTTAATTTTCGGTTCACAAACATAAGAAAGTCAGTGCTATAAATTACTACTCATATCTATTAATGATTCGCGAAAATAGTGAAAAAAATATCTTAAAATGTCGACAGTTATTCCATCAGTACAAAAACGAGAAACACACATTGATATTGATGAACTAATGACGTCGTACCGACCATGGCCTCTAAGCCCGTGCTCCGCACCGCCAGTACCGGATCCCGTTTTCGGAGCGCACCCCTAGCCCAGCCGGAATGAGTCAAACTAGCGCCCCGGGCGTGACCTCAATAAACTCGAATAAACTTCAGGACACGAGACCCCGAGGACTCGATTTCATAAAACAATCAATGAATGAGACACTAGAACAATCGTAATTATTCATAAGCATTAAGCAAGTGCGTCGTAGGTAATCCGTGCGAGCACCGCACGCACGGAGTGGGCAACGAACCTCATTACCAGTCGCCGCGGCCACTGGCCTTAATTACAGTGCCCGTGAACCTGATCAAGTCAGGTTAGGAGAAATCCAACCTAAATAATTTACATTGAGACAATTTGTCACTATATTGACAGTCGCGAACTTGGTGCGACATTTCAAATCATTAAATAATACAAAACAGCTGTTAAGCCTTAAGCACCCAATTACCAGGTGCTAGATTTTATTTAAGCTCCTGGAATGTGTTTTTTTGTTATAATTCAACCAATTAATATAATATAAGTTTTTAGCGTCGTCTCATAAGGAAAAGGAAATTCCCCCCCCCCCCCCCCCCCCCTTTTGCGAGGCGGCCATGTTCGGCAGTCTCGAACCACTCCGCGCCGGGTCAAGACGTGTTCGTCCGTGAGCAGCCTTCACTTTTGTGCTCACCGATCGCTCCTTCTGTAAGTAATGTAATCACGTAACCTTCTAATTCGCTGCTGCTCACGTCGACTCGGCGTGTATTCCGCGGAACCGGGCCTATCGCGACCGTCTTTTTAGTGATTCCGCACCGTGTCGTGGATTACGCCACTTACGGTACTGGCCGCCTCCAGCCACAGTGTTTTTTAGTTAATTCGCCGCGCATACGCCTGCCGGCTCCAACGTCACGTAAATGTTACAGTTAATTTAGGGTCACGCTCGTCGAACCCTCCCAGACTCGTTAACTCTCGGCGCTGGCCGTTTCCAGCAAACAGTAATCACGTTCCCGCGAGACTGCCGCGGTAAAATCCAAGGGTTGTTGTAGTGTTGCGTTTTGTTTTAAAGTGTAAATATAATACGGCGTAGATGCTGCACAGCACATTAGCGTGGTTTGTTTAGCGACTTTGTACCGCATAGTGTAGGCGTAGGGCGTACCAGGTACCTACGCGTACCACCGGAAATTACGTGAATTAAACACCGTTTAATATAAACTGTGTCATCTACCGTCATTCTGCACCCTTCCGTCCTCCACACGGCCGAGCACCACAACTCAGGATAGGTTTCAGCCGCGTACCTGGCGGGGCACGCGGGGGCAGAGTACCCACGACCCACCATCAACGGCCTAGGATCGCACTAGCCTGGCGCCCCCCAGACATCAGCAGCACCACGACGCCCGTAGAGCCCGTCAGGTACCTCCCGGGCCTTAATCAGAGGTCGGGTGATGGCACTGAGTACATTTGTCTAAACTAACCTTCAAAAAATTGGTTCCAGAACAATGTGAAGAACATAACAAAATAATGCATACAATTAGAATCAAAATTAATGGATTTTATTTTCCAGATGCTCCCAGCGAAACAGGCATAACTTTTATTATTTCGCTTATATGATCACAAAAAGAATTTGCACTGGCAATTGCATGATCTGGAATTGTGGCAACCATTTTTAATCGTGGTAGAACAGCACATTCGGCTTTGAAGTTGCCATTGAATATTCAAAATACTGAGACACCAGCATGCTTTATAAACAAAAATTTTGGAATGGGTAAATTATTACAATCATGCAACTTATTATATGGTACTAATAAAAAAGCTTTAGAAGCTCTTCATTGTTCACTAAAAAGTTTGAGAAAAAATGAACATCTCTTTGGTGGTGCACACATTTTATTGTCTGGTGATTTTCGACAAACTCTACCCGCTATACTGCGATCAACACTAAACGGGCCTTATCTATCAAATTATTTATTATTTCTAATAAATATATTTAATTTGATAAGACTCGAAAGTACTTAGACTCGTTCTGGTGTATTTACATGATAAGAACAAAAGAACGAATCATTTAGTTTGATTTGTGGGCGCCAACAACTTCTACGAAGTTGTAATAATGAATAATCATTACAATTACTTCTATTTTAATTAATTTGTAATACACACCATTAATTATTATTGTCCGGACTATTCAGGGGTAGAGTTGGGTATATCGTGGAAAAATTCGTAAAACCTTGGATTAGCTTGTATACAACGATTTTGTGAATTTTAACTCAAGTTGTCTCTAACTTTAGCAATCTGGTATTGTAAAAGATTTAGTAGGGGATGTCAAGTGATCTTAATTATTCCCGATTGTCAGTTTTGCAAGCTAGTAAATGTGGTGACATTCATTCATCATTATATAACCGACCTGTTATTATAGTTCCGTGGTAACGAACTATGTGTTACTAGGTTTGCCTTCTTTCAGCCAGGACCTCAGCAATGAATCTTCTGCATCTTCATCCTTGGCACGCCCATTCGTTGTCTTGTATCTTCGTCCTGGGAACGCCTAGTATTAACGAGTAGTCTTCGTCCTGGGAACGCCTTTCGTTGTTTCAAACTTCGTCCTGGAAACGCCTCTAGATGACCATCTTCGTCCTGGGAACGCCGATAGTTGATCGTCTTCGTCCTGGGAACGCCTATCGTTGATCGTCTTCGTCCTGGGAACGCCTCTCGTTGATCGTCTTCGTCCTGGGAACGCCTATAGTTGATCGTCTTCGTCCTGGGAACGCCTCGCGTTGATCGTCTTCTCGTACAGTTGTAAATTAGAAATACTTCTTTCTTCGTCCTGGAAACGCCTTAATCTGATTTCAGTCTTCGTAGTTTATACTCGTAGTCCTCTTCCTGGTATCGACTTGTAGTACTCAAATCTTCTTATAAATAATAATTCTTCTTTATTTCTCTAACTCTCTTCAAATCATTAATATTATTACTATTTATTATCATTTCTTAACATTCTTCAAAATATTTCACCAATTATAATTTCAATTTCTGCAGTCATAAAAATATCATGTCTTTCCTATTCGAAGTTCTTATATCAATTCCCTTTCGTTTTCTCTATTCCTTCCAAACAAAACTTTTATTAGCTAGCAATAATTTGCCGTCGTCCGGGGTCTCGGGCTCGAGTCCCGGTGTGGCTCCTGGTGGGAAAAGGCGGCTCTTGATACGTATTGTCCGGGTGGGCGCCAGACTAGCTCGGCTCTAGTCGTGAATTTGGAGTCGTGGATGTATGTGCCCCTGCGTGGCCCACTAGGGCCGGCGGCGGTGTTGCGTGAGATGATGTTTAAATAAAAGAGACGTGGAGTTGAGGTGGCGGTGTCGTACCTTTTATTCATAGGAGCGAGTCGTACACAATACAACACTCTACAGAGGTCCCCGGGGGGGGGGGGGTTTACTCGTTATTCCGTGGCGCCGTATTGTTCGTGTTCCGTGTTACGTGGGCCTCGGACGCTGTTACATCTCATACGTCTCACTGGTTACACGGGTAACGTAATTTCGTAACACAAAGGCGGGACACAAAAGTACACTGAATTAGGGGGGTGCGCACAAGTTACGCGGCACTCGTTACTCGGGTAACGTAAGTTAGTAATACAAAATACGGGACACAAAAACACACTGAATTAAGGGGGTACGCACAAGTTACGTGGCACTCGTTACTCGGGTAACGTAAGTTAGTAATACAAAATACGGGACACAAAAATACACTGAATTAAGGGGGCGCGCACAAGTTACGTGGCACTCGTTACTCGGGTAACGTAAGTTAGTAATACAAAATCCGGGAAACAAAATACACTGAATTAAGGGGTGGACGGTTGGAGACGGCCAATCCCGTATACGAATGTCTCTGCGCGGATGTTGTGCCCACTGTGGTGAAACACGCACCGCAATTAAGTTTGTCCAAGCTCCCTTGCGGGTTTGTGGTCAGCGCCGTGCGCGTGACCTTAAGTAAAGTTCTGTGAGTTGCGGGAGGCGGCCCGTGCCGTATACTGAAGATCAACCCCGCTGACCAAGTGTGGTGCGGGGTGTCTTTAAACTGACGCGGTCGGATTAGGTCCTGGACCGAAAATGGGGACCGGGTACTCACGGAGAGGTTAAGTAAAAAAAAGGGGTTCTGTTAATTAGTGACTATATTTACCGGACGTTACTTTCGATGAAGACAAAGGCTGTTGCCCCTCCGTGGGACGTAGGTCCGCCCCGGTCCGTGAGCTGTGCTGAACTGCCGAACTGGCATGGCGTCCGAGGGAGGCTCGGCCTCTCTTGCACCAGGTTTGACCTCATTACACTAGACTCTAAATGGGTGTGTCTGGAAGAGACTTTATTGTCGCTAAAATCCTAATTTAATGTTCCAGGAGGAATGGGTATGGTTCTTCTCTTGTCTACTCAGGTTTTCGCGGGTTTGCCTTTAATCGCTGTTCGGCTCGCCTGACTCGGGTGGGTCATGGCCAGGGGTGTGTTTCGTTAGCGGGAGCGTACACTGGCGGGTGCAGGTCGGGCTCTGGGGTGGTCGTCGGCCGGACGACGTCAACCGCAACTTTGCAATGTTATTATACTTTCAGTGAAGAAAATGATGAACAATTTCATCGAAGCTACATTTTAAAAGGAAAATTTAAAGGTGAAGATGTATTGTTATGATGCTACTCCCACTGCCTGTCTAAGTTTTTTTAAGTAGTTAGTAATTTGAAAAGTGATCTCAGGGATTTTAACGGGGGTTCGGCCTCGTGGCTGCAGGCAGGAGCACGTCGTAGTTCGAAACCTACCCGGGCTGTTCTGTCCACCCAGGACGCCTTATGAATAAATAATAAACTGGTTGACACGACACTGTACTTTATTGAGAACCGTTACACACACTGGTCCAAGTACTGGCCGTGTCTGTTGTCTGACCGTCGCAGCACGCGAGTCTCTATGCGTAGATGATGCGCGCGGCCAGGATAGGTTGTAAAGTGGTATGTGAGGACTTATACAGTGGCCGATTATCAACGTGAAAGACGCGACGGTTAGTCGCGGAGTTGCAATGCTACCGCAGCTTATGCAGAGATTGACGTTATTATGTACGACAGCACGTACGAATGAATGTTCTATAGTTAGTTGCAATCTAGCTTGTTGCAAAATATTAAAAGTCCCGAAAAGTGCGTAGGTCCGGTTAGATAAAACATACAAGTTACAGTCACTAATTAAACAGTTATGACGTGGTTAGAATGCACATTACAAGTTACACATTTAAATATGATGAAAGTTAGATACGTAAATTAGCGAGTAAGAACTCGACACTCGTGGCTGGCTGAGAGCCTTCGATGATAACGATTACTTGGCTTTGGAAGCCGGAAAACTGCGTACTCAATTACACTGTCCTTAAACTCTGGACATGGAAATTACGTAATAAATGCAAAACTCCCTGTTGGGATAAAATGATTAGTTAATGAGTCGTATGAAAAGACGTTCGACTGAATGGGGTCGGCGCAGAGCTGATTAAAGGATTTGAAGAACTTACACTATTGCTGAGACTTGGATGAGGCGCGAAATCTGAAGGCTCTGCGTTCGCGAAGCGGCCGACCCCAGCGAGTCCCCGACAGCAACTGAACGCGAGGGCGCCCTGCGACCTCGCGCCTAGACACGTGAAGCGCGGGAAAACAGCTCCGACCAGTTTTGGCCTTAAAAGACATATTTCACAATATATGATTGTTGGACAATTGTACATAATTTCCCTTGAATTAATCATATTTTAATTGTTATTAATTTGGTTGTTTTTGAGTTAAAAGAATAATTTACTGATTTAGTTTAGCGCATTGTCACACCCGGCCGGGCGCTGTAATCGACTTGGCGTTCGTCGCGGTGTACTTACACTCACTCGGCGGACATCACGCTCGGCCGTGTTGGATGCACTTAATAGTAAGTGTTGTTGAGACATAACGGTCTTAGCGGACCAATGGGAGCACCGGCGGTTGGCATCAGTTACAACGCATCACAATCATTCCGACAAATATGCCAGTCGAGTTCCCATGCTTGCAGTTTCCGGTGCGACTCGCTTTTGCAATTACCATAAACAAGGCACAAGGACAGTCACTGTAAACATGTGGACTAAATTTGGAAAATCAGTGCTTCTCACATGTGGCGTGCGCACACTTCGGAAAACTTTCGTACTTTCGTACACCAGATGGGAAAATATTTCCAAATTATTTGAATAAACAGAGTAGGTAAACAAACAATATCTATATTTTGAACTTGGTGTTGCGAAACATGCCAGGTACCTCTAGTATAAGCATAGAAAAAATTCTGTTCATATTTTTTTTATTTTTGGCGCACGTTCTTATTGCTAATTGGTCAAGTTAACAAGTCACACCTTTGAAGGCATGGTATATGTAATGAAACCATAAAGTCCCACATTTTACCTCTATATACAATAAATGGATTTCTAATTTATTTTGGTCACGATTTTCCTACAGCTCAGCTCCTGTAGAATCAGAGGTTTTTATTCAAATCATTCTATGTATTTTAATGATTTTATTCCAAAGTCTATAAACGTTATAGACTTCGATTTGAAGCCTAGCAGTTTCAGAAGTAGTCATGAATCCAAATGAAAATTCCTTTTCTTTCAATTGACTTTAAGCAACCTATTTCTGTTAGTAATCTATGGGTTGAAAGTGTGTAATGTAAACTCGTACTGTTGATGCAGAATAGAAAGTTTAAAAATAAAAGAAGATGAATGTAGTTGCCTTACGTCATGAAATTTTAAATTATTTTCTACTTTATCATTTTACAAGGCAAAATGGAATTGCAGCGCCTAGCCAAAGATGCTATGTAATGCTGATTTTCATTACGTTTGCGTGCGCGCTGAGTGTCAGATGTGTTTTGTTTGTTTCGTGAGTGGTTGTGGTAATTTCTGATGTGGCATCAATTCAATATTCAGCAGCTGATCGAATGATTGTGGCAAAAAGATGACTACTGAAGAAAAGTTTAATGCAGCTGTTAATGTAATAAGGAATCTACCGAAGAATGGTAAGTGTGGAATAAGTTTCCCTAGAAACGTCGATTTTTATTCTTTTCCCCTTTATTATTATATTATTATTTGTCACAAATGGTCGCAGATCTGTTTATCTTCATGAGAAAGTTTTGTTTAAATTAAAATTTTGAGGGAACAAGGATTTAATTATTTCGACTATATTTGGCGAAAAATTTAGTTGATAATGCATTAAGAAAGTTATTTAAAATAATTGTAATTAACTTATTTGCTTTTATTATTTTGTATGCATAAGTATGTACAAACATATTTGACATATGCTGTATGAAAATGCAATGTACCAGTGAGAGAAAAAAAATTAGTACAGTAATTTCACATTCTAAAGGCTCAAAAAAATTGTGGTTTTGAGTATGTACTTCGTGTCTCAATAAACAAAGTATTTTAATGTGTCTAATGCAACCACTATTTTACAGTATTGTAAATGTAGCTGACCTAACATATCTATCACATGAATATTAGGATATTTAATTACTATCACATTAATTACAATGCATCACTATTTCAGTAGCAGAAAATAAAATCAAATGGAAAGACTATACCTGCCAATATTAAAGCAAACAGCTGAACTACTTTATATTACCAATCTTCTTTTTTTTTATGACATTTAACCTAGCAAACCATTGTACTTATCTATTTCTTCATTCATTGGAAACAGAACAACTCACTATTTTGTCTTTACTCTATAATTAAGTTTATTGCATGTTCCTTCTCAAGCTAGCACACCATCATCTATTGAATATTAAAATAGATAACACCAACTGTCATTCAGCCAAACAAACTCTCAAATATCCAATAAACAGTCACTTGATAGTTTTTCTCCATCACATGTGCTACTTGACTCTAGATCCTACAAAATCCTTAGCTTCAAACACTTGAATATCAACATTTCAAAAGTTATTTGGCTTAGCAAAGTCGATAAAGACGTTATTCAAGAATAACATTACAAGAATAGTTATCTGTGGTATCCTCAAGGTTTATGGAAAAAAATGCAAGGTGGAATAAAAGCACTAAATAGGCTGTAAAACAAATGAGAATCTGAAATACTTCATTTGTATGTTAACTAATGAACTTATATCACTATTCAAAATTGCACACAACACATTATAACCCTACACAAATAGCAATATAACAAAATGTACCTTATTCACACACCACATTTACAATCGGGCTTCATCGTATTTCTTACATTGGAAATGATAGTTTACGTTTAGCGTTGATGACTGTGATATGGGTCCTTCTCCGCAGCACCACGGTGATAGTACTGGAATCTGCCGAAGTTTCAAAACTTCGACGATGACTGTCACAGTGCCAAAATCCTTCTACTGCAGCGGTAGACCACTCCGGCTCCGGAACTCTGTTCTGAGGCTGTCAACGATTCACCGAAGTAACACCGACCTCCAATTGATCACTAGTCGAAGTCAATTCTTAAATAACGGTTCTGATCGACTTCAGTTAAAATAGTTCACTTATTGTGAGTGGAAGTTCATTTCCCCACATGTATTCTTGCACATCACAAAATAAATACATCTTCCAGCAACACACAATGCTTAATTATAATTCCTGTCGTTTCATAGACAGCGTCTTAGTAGTTCAGTTGAATATATTGTATTAGTGAAGCTCATTAAAGACAAAACTCTCCGCTCATGTCAAATGCTAAAGCAAGACCCTCTGTTCAAAACCAAAAATTTTTAGTCTGTTTTTTTTTTTTTTTTCCATGCTAATAAATTCCAATATAACAACACTCATATAGCAATACATTACACTACCAAGAATTATCATTTTGCAAAGACAAAATGCCTTACGAGTAAAATATTAACATTCAATGGTTGTATTAAAAAAAATTATATTTTTTCTCTGTAAAAATATTTCTCCACAGTCCATCTCCTTCAGTATGCTCTTCACTTTGCTTACTTCACTTAAATCCCAACACCACAGTACCTACTGAAGCATTTTCAAGACAGCCTTTATGATTCCCTTCTAGTCATTGACATATACCTACTAATTAAAATATTATCCACAGACCCTGGCAATCTTTAACACAGTTGAATCTCTCCTTTTTCTACTAACCTTACAATTTATTACTGACAAATGCCAACCATAAGTGTCATAACTGTTGGTGGGAATGTCACATATCATAATAAATAAAATAAATTATTATGGTACTTTTTATCACTAATAATCATTTATTAGATTTTCTCCTAAATTTTCCACTTGTTCTAGACAATCACCCAGTCCGGCAAAAACTTAGCATTTCCAGGTAACCTACGTAAGAAACAATCATTCACATCTAATCCATGGATGAATCTGGTAACATTGCACTTACATTCAAGGGATTCATAGTTCACTTATGCCTCTCATCGGTAATGTAATAACTGTTAGTAATTTACTTACAGTAAATTAATAGTAATTAGTAATAGGTAGAGACCGAAAAAATTCGCGGATTCATTCGGCGATAAACTAGAATACAAATACATATACCTTTTATATGATTTTGCTATTGGCTTACTGTTCATTTGGACGAATCTCTACCAGTTATAAACCCTAAACCCTTTAACCAAAGAAGGATCGAATCACAGATAAACCAGCTGAGACGACTTACAAGTCGGCAGCCAATGAACTTGCGTTATTTTCCCAAGGGTACAGGGGAAAGTGCAGTCTATCCTGAAGGCCATGGAAACCGCGAATTATTCCGGTCCCTAGTAATAGGTATTTAGTTATAATCAGGAATTTATTCTTTTTCACGTAACTCGGCAAAGTTAGGCTATGATATATACATATTTTTTTTTTTTAAATTTAAAAAAGCCATCAGCTCTGTTGAGTTCAAACAATATCCTACAGTTTACTTGGGTTTTAGGAAAGGTGCAAGTCACAGACTCACACACCTGTACGTAGGTCTTGGATGGCGAGGGCTTGTCTGGTGACATTTCGTCTCCAGGACTACAGGTGTGACAAAGCTTCACTTTGCTGATGGCTGCAATGATTGCAATAGGGATTTCCCCCCCCCCCCCCCTCCCCTTCTGAAGTGTGCCATTTTTATGAATAAATTTAATCATGTAATGAGATGTATAAACTGAGTAGGTACCTCATGTAAAGTGTCTTCTTTCCGCCTATTCTGCTGCCTTCTTTTGGACCGCAGGATTATCTGTGTGGTGGCTCTAATTACATAAAGTTTTGATTCTTCACATGAAGCTGTGAAGTTGTTAAATAACATCACTAACAGTTCATAATACCCATTGAGAATATGTTTGCTTGCTTTTATCAAGATGTTGAACTGCTTGGCCTGGTTTGCAGAAGATCGCCAGATATTCAGTCAGGCAGTACTCAAGTCAGTAAATTTATTTGTACAGCAATGGGAAAGTGTTTTGAGAAGTTTTAAAGCTGCACTTGTTTGTGAACCATATGAGCGATGTGCTGCCAATTAGCATTTTTTTTGGCACAATTGCATATTTATTTGCTTTTAAATTATTATTTTAGCAGTAATTTTGTAGCTAAAATTTAAAACTTTTCCTCACACACTGTGCACTCCCACTTAATCTTTGTCAGGCTCAGTTAGGCTACTACTTCGACGATCCTGAGAGATCCTGAAAAATTATATAACTACCCAACTTTAATTAAGCTATATTCTAAGAATTAAAATTCTGAGTTACTTTATTTTTATGTTTATTTTTATTTTTTATTGTTTGAATATGGCAAATAAAACACCTTAATAATATTTTGATTAGGGCCAGTCCATGTAGCAAATTTTTTGGTATCCATGTATTAGTAATCAGGTATTTTTAAGTAATCGACTTTGTCACCAAACCCATGTATTGTTATTAAGATAATGTTTTGTGTACTCATATTCCCTCATCTATAAAAGAAAAATAAACAGAGGCACAGATATAGACAAAATTGCACTTGTTATTTATGCATTTGGAACTGCTCCCCAAAAGTACCCAGGGAGTGGATGAGAGGTAGGGCCCACCCAGGAATCCGAGTGGTGTGCACGCGTGTCTGGAGAAAGCGTGCGACACTACTTGGCAGTGGATACCCTGACCTCGTGTCTGCACGCACTCTCTCTCCTGCATTACAATGCAGTCTGCCTCCGGTACGGGCCGCGCCGGCGGGGATAACAGTACCGTCACCGTGCATTTCCAATGTGTAAATATCTTAGTTCTTGGTTCACAGCATTTGGTGGGAGTAATCTTTTGAGTGGAACGGAAGTTGATTGGAACAGAAATATTATTTATTTTATTTTATTTATTTATTAAAGTTGTGAGATGACTACCAACAGTGATGAGCCAGGGTGGTGGCCACCATACATAAAAACAAACAAACACAAAAAAATGACAACAAATACAAAACAAAATGAATTAAAACATTGACACAGACAACAGACACACAATCTGAAGTTATACCTAGTGTGAATAATTGAAACAAAGTAAAAGATAATAAAAAAAGGAAATATAATGCATTACAACACCGTGGAATATACTACATGTAACTAAGGTAGGTAAGTACATAACATATACCTTAAGCACGGTGCTGCCTTGTGAGGAAGTCTCGGAAATCTCTAAGTGATGGCGGATTTGCTTGATTTGTCTGTATGATATGAACTCTCGCAAACATTGGGGGCTGTCACAGGCATATTGGTGTGTTGAACTAAACATTGGAAGACTTGCATATGAGTTTTGTCTGCAAGGTTGAGCTGACTTTTTTTTAATTGCTACGTGGAAATAGTGTCAGTTCATAAAATTCAATAAAAGCTTTATCATTTTTCATCATTTTAGTTGGACCTTTCCTGAGGTTATTTATTGCAATAATTTACGTACACAAAAAAAATTGTTGTGATTAACAGTTGTGAATAAAAGTAATTTTACTGTCAGTATTTGAATTCACCTGTGTTTCCTTATAATTGATCAAGAAAATACACTCAGCAAAGTCTTGACGTTTATATCATGGAGCTGGAGAAAACAAGTTATGTAGGTGTTATGCGTGTGTAATCATGCTCTTCAAACACTGCTGAATTAGTTGGGATACCTATCAATCCCTTTGTCTGCCAGAGTGTTTCCAGACATCAGTCATTACTCTGCAGATTCTGTCATCACTGAAAATTTGAGACTTAAGTCACTGAATAACAATTTATCAAACGGCTACTAGTAATCACTTTGATTTTTTGAAGTTATACTTCTTTAGGCAAGTAACGAAAAAATGATGAGAGTGAAATTTAAAAATGTGTGCGCATCACTGTAACACAAAATTAACAGGTTGAAGCTACCCACAAAACCGCTCATTAAATCTCGAAAAAAGCTACCAACAAAATAGAAATATAACCTCTATTAGTCGCGCATGTTGGCATGCTCGTCACCTCTGATCACTGTTTTCATATTTATAATATTTATATAAGTACATGTTTCTAGTTTCTACATTCACAACACGTGTTTTAGTTTCATACAAGTGTGAATTATATATGTGCTAATAAATTATATTCAGTAGTGATTTAAATTAAATATTTTGATTAATATTATTTACTATTCGTAAATATTAGTAAAAAAATTGTGCTTTTATACTTTTTCAAGTGCTCCAATATATTTGAGGTTAACTATCCGTATGTATTATTTATTGATATAAATTAAAATATTATTTAATATAATTAATACTAAATATTATTAAATTATTAATGTTAAAGATTTATTATTGTTTTTTTAATATTTACAAAATAAAGAAATACATTTTTTAAAACATTTAATAAAAAAAATTGTGATAAAAATTGAAATCGAACATCAAATTAAAATATTAATTTTTAATATTTATTATTAAATTGAATAAATAATAAATATTAAGAAAATAATAAATATATAAAAAATGAATAAATTTAAATTATTTTTTTTTTAATTTATTATTAAATGTATCTATTTTCTTTTAAAATATTAAATAATCAATAATAAATATTTAAAATTAAGAATCTTATAATACTTAGTATAAATTATGTCATATATATTTAATATTCTCTAAATTTTATTTATTAATTTTTCAAATTTAAACTGAACTTTATTGACTGTGTTGACTATCTTTTTCCAGCCCTTTTATTATTTTATTGTAATTAATTATTTGCATGCAATTAAAAACTATTTTTTAATGATGCCAAAGAAGTATAACTTTTCACGTGCGTACATGTACCCATTTTTTTTTACAACTTAATCTTTTACTCCAAAAAATAAATTTTACATGTTTATTGTAGCTAACCAGCTGCATACATCATCGGTACTTAAAAACCAGATTACTTTTTAAGGCTGTGCATAATAACTTACTTTTGTTCGGTTGCCTGGGTGAACATGCATGATAGGCAACAGGTACGTTGCTCGGAACAATAGGTGCCATCGTGTGACGTGGTCCGTGTGGATGCTAGGCTCGATTCCCCTGTAAGCTGTGGAAATACATCCTACCAGCCGCTCTCGACAGCGATAACGCTGTCGCACTCTAGCTGACGGTCACTGGTGGGCTCTCTAGGTGTCCCACATGCCTCCACGTGGTTGTACGGACAAATACTCACAAATCAGCAGAAGGTACATGTTTTATTCACGTCGAGTGGTACAATGAAGATTGACAGTTACACAAAAAGAAAAATAGAAATTCATTACATATCAAACTGCAAAATAATCAGTTTAGGTGCTGACCAGGGCACTTTGTGGCCTTGCCTAGAAAGTTAGTCATGTAGTTTAGTTGAAAATGCTCAGTACAAACTTAAATAGTTACGTTAAACAATCTTCCGCCTGGAGTAGGCCTTGAAGAAAAAATAAAAAGATTTAAGAATATTTAATACACGGCAGATGCTATCAGATCAGTTGTGTAACAAGTTGAAGTCAACGAGGTGCGTTGAGGACGTCCTACCCCAAGCGGCGAATGGAAGAGACTCCTGAGGCAAGGGTGTCATGGCTGCAGGAAACAGTTAAACTACCTCTTAAAAACTAAGTACCTATTAATTTAAAAATAATTATTTTAGTTATAAACATACTTTAATTATTTAAATACTAGTTATTAAAATTCAGATGTAAATTGCTAGTACGAGGATAGTTCAGAGCTTGTGCTGCCCAGTCCTTACATACTAAAACCTGAAAACATAAACTATTTGGGTTTTATATAAAAAGAAAACAAAGCTGACAATTATATTTAAATTACTCAAGATAAGAGGGCGGCCGTAGCACAGACTCCAAGTACGCCTCGGGGCAGATATCACACACACGCACACGGGACCATAGAGGGTGCTGGTGGGGCGAGACACATCGGGCTTAGAAAGGGCGTAGCCGCGGTCGACGTCAGTTCTTTTCAAATACGGTAACCCTATTGTAATACCGATTTTATAATTGTGGTTATTCCGCTAATCAGTGCAAGGTCTGGGATCCAGCGCATTCAGGACCAGGGTCGTGCCAGAAAAGTAGTTTGACCGGATTGCGGAACATCGACGTGGCTTTGATGGGCATGACGAGTGTACGGCCCGCCAAAAAGCTGGAAGCACAGTGCTGGCGATGTGGGCGAGGTGAGCAGCCAGCTGGGTGCCCGGTGTGGGCGGTGTCACTGCTGGAGGCGACCGCCCCCTCCCCCTGTGCCGCAGGCTCGTACCAGCCGGCCCATGACCTGCAGCTGCGCTTCTACGCGTACTACAAGCAGGCGACGGAGGGCCCGTGCGTGGCGCCACGCCCCGGCTTCTGGGAGGTCATCAAGAAGGTCAAGTGGGAGGCTTGGAACCGCCTGGGCAACATGTCCCGCGAGGAGGCCATGAACAACTACGTGGAGGAGCTCAAGAAGGTGAGACCCTGCGTTGCAGCGTCGCTCGGTCCTTTCACGCCTGCAGTCGCGTGTATCTGATAGTCGCTCGGTCCTTTCACACCTGCGGTCGCGTGTATCCGATAGTCGCTCGGTCCTTTCACACCTGCGGTCGCGTGTATCTGATAGTCGCTCGGTCCTTTCACGCGTACAGTCGCGTGTATCTGATAGTCGCTCGGTCCTTTCACGCCTGCAGTCGCGTGTATCTGATAGTCGCTCGGTCCTTTCACGCCTGCAGTCGCGTGTATCTGATAGTCGCTCGGTCCTTTCACGCCTGCAGTCGCGTGTATCTGATAGTCGCTCGGTCCTTTCACACCTGCGGTCGCGTGTATCTGATAGTCGCTCGGTCCTTTCACACCTGCAGTCGCGTGTATCTGATAGTAACTCGGTCCTTTCACACCTGCAGTCGCGTGTATCTGATAGTCGCTCGGTCCTTTCACGCCTGCAGTCGCGTGTATCTGATAGTCACTCGGTCCTTTCACGCCTACATTCGTGTGCCGTGCCGCTGCTGTGTCGATGTCTTTCGGTGGTCAAAGACTCCTTCCGTTTCCAATATGATTCCTTCTTGTGGTGATAAAATTCAGTTCTTAAATTAAATTAAAAGCCAAACATGATTTTTGTTGGTTATTTACAACACCGATGAAAAACGCAGCTAAGGCTGAACTTAAATAGCATATAAACTAATTTCTTTATGTGCATGTCTCATCACACTCACCTTAGTAATTTGTTTTCTTGACAAGGGGGTTGAAATCTTTCCAATTTTTTTCTCAAAAATTCATACACACAATTCGTCCGTATACGTAGGCGGGTGACTCAGTCTGAGGCTGTCAATTTAGGAACCGAAAGGCAATAGACATTGACAAAAGCCCAAAAGGTAATGAGTGCAGTGAGTGCAGCTTTTAATCATTAAAAGATTGTGGAATGGTTGCTACAGTACTAAAATATCAAGGGAAAAATTAATAGTGCACCAAACATGTTGCACAGTGGAGCCAGCACCCTGTGTGACGGCTACCATTTAACAAAATGCATTTCAGGGGCTTTGCTGTTTGGTAAAAAAGAAATCACCTCTGTGACAAGCCTAACATACAACTCCTTCAAATTCTATTTAACTGTGTCTGGTGTAAAGTTACTAATCAAATCACACTAATCTATTAGATATCATACTCAACATTTTGCTTTGAAAATTAATAAAATTATTTATATATATACACTAGAACCTCGATAATCCGAGCTTGATGGGACCGGGGCCAACTCGGATTATCAGAACCTCGGATTATTGGAAATACGAATAAAAACACGCAAAATCAATTTCTAATACATAGTATGTCGATGTTTTAATAAAAATAAAATACAAACATATTGAAAGGCAGATTAGAAATATATACATAATTATTATTTTTTAAAATAATCTATTATTGTTTTTTGTTTTTTTAATGCTCCTCGCTTCTCAGCTGCTCGTGTGCTCCACTTCTTAAAAAACATTACGTCATTTGGCGTGACGTCATCTTGCTGCTCCACGTATTCGAGTGCCTTTTCTAAGCATAGAAACCCATCTGCATGGCTAATTTTTTTGTTGGTTTCTTCTTCCTCTTGTTCGTCTTTTTCGGTGTCCTCATCCCGGTTGTTGACCATTTCAATAATTTTCTCATCTGTCAATTCTTCAATTTCATCACTGTCTAACCACTTCTTAACCTCTTCAGCACTGGATTCCATTTCGCAGCCAGGGATTGTCACCATTAAATTCAATAGAGTCATATTATCACAGTCATCTTCAACTATTTCTTCTTCTTCACTTTGTGAAACTCTGAGTTTTATAAGTTTTGACCAGGATTTCTGTATAGTTTCCTGTTTAATTTCTGACCACGCATCAACTAACCAATAGATAACGTCTTTTATATTAACTGTTTTTAGCATATCTACTAATGAAATTTCTTCTTCTTGCAAAATATATGTCAGAAGCATGCGTCTGTACTTTTTCTTTATTGTCGCAATGACGCCTTGGTCCATAGGTTGAATGAGGCTAGTCACATTTGGGGGCAGGAAAACAGTTTTAATTTCATCACTTGAAAGCTCTTCTACGTTTGGATGGGATGGAGCGTTGTCAATAACCAACAGTGCTTTTCTCGGTAATTGTCGTTCTTTTAAAAAAGTTTCTACTGAAGGAACAAATTCCTCGAAAAACCAATTTTTAAAAATGGTCGTATTCATCCACGAGTTCTTTTGATTTTTGTATGCGACGGGTAGTGCGTTCATATTTACATTTTTAAAAGCTCTAGGTTTTTTTGATTTTCCTATCACCAAGGGACGAAGCTTATGTGTCCCAGAGGCATTGGAACATGGCATAACAGTAATTCGTTCCTTGCTCTTTTTATGCCCAGGAGCGGAAATCTCGTCTTTGGATGCTAGACTCTTGTCAGGTAGCATTTTAAAATTTAACCCAGTCTCATCACAGTTATATAATTGATCATGTGTGTAGCCCCCTTCTTCGATCATGCTTTGAAATTTTTGAACATAGTTTTCAGCACCAGCAGCATCAGCTGAAAGCTTTTCTCCTGTGATATGCAATTGCCGCACACCGTATCTTTTTTTCCATTTATCCAGCCATCCTTTACTGGCATTAAAATTGCTTTCACCTTCTTGTAATTTATTACGAAAATACTGCGCTTTTTCTTGTAATATAGGCCCAGAAAGAGGGACACCTTTTTGCCGCTGTGCTAAAAACCATGAAAACAAAGCTTCACTTGTTTTTTCGTACTCACTTTTTTTCATACGAGATCTGGACGTTGTAGCCTGAGAAAGATTTTTTTGAGTTTGCCATAACTCCAATTTCTGTCTGTTGCGCCTCCAGTCACCCACAGTAACAGCACTCACTCCTAAATCACGCGCAATTGTTTTTAGCGGCTCACCTTTATCAACCCGCGTCAGCGCTTCTAATTTATCACTTAATGATATTTCAGTATGTTTTCTTTTACTCATACTGGTTCGTAATATAACTGGGACGTAACTACATAGATGTGCTCACGGCGAAGAACTTATGGGAACTAACAATTACCCTCTGGAGGGAACGCGGGGAAGTGACGAGGGGGTGGAGGATCTAGGCCGACGGAGAAAAGGGGTTTCCCCCAATGTTATAAAAATAGATGCTTGCGACTTCTGACAGGGGTGGGCCGCTACCTGCTATGTACAGTCACTTACCCAACTCACCCCATCAGGCCTTCCTCCTCAACGTAGCCCTGGCCGTCCCTACATGTATGTGTGTTTGCAAAATTCATATTTTTTTCTTTCTCATAACCCCCGAAACTGACTCGGATTATTGGGAACTCGGATTATCGGAGCTCGGATTATCGAGACCCTAGTGTATTTGTACATTAAAAGTAAATTTAATAATTTTTTCTTATCTCAAAATGGTTTTTACTGACAAAAAATTTTTTTATATGTGAATTTTTTTCCAAGCTTGATTCTTCAAGGCTGTTGCAATATGTAGTTAAAACTTTCTTATAATTGTTGGTTTTAAAATGGTAATAAATGTATTAAATGGAATTTTGCTAGATTTATTTGTGCAGTTTGTTTTTTTTAGTTCACGTTATTTACATCATTAAAAAATGTAATGTTTATAAAACTTATATATCACATCCAGTGTGGATCTATTCTTACTAAGGACATTTTGTAACTGCACAGGAACAGCTTTTTTATTTTATCATCATTCAACGTCTGAGCTTTACACTCGTAATAAATTATGTTTCAAAATTTGTGCCACATCAGTACCTACCTATTTTGTATTTTACAAGCATTTAAAGAAGTTGTTTGGTTTGAAAGTCAGTCAAGTGAAGATAATTATGATGATTTTTACATACATGAATTACACATGAACATCTGTTGATAATACAGGGTGGGGCAGAATGCAATCCCTGATTTGGCGGGTGAATTGTGAAAAAACAGTTCTAGATAAAAGAAAATGGTTTTTATTATTGAAAAGTACATATTATGCAATTTTTTTTATTAACTTTAAAAGATAATATCGTTGTGAGTGGTGGCCCTGGCGGGCAATGCACATATTGAGCCGTTCAATAAAGTTTTCATCCACACTTGCCAGCATATCTTGTGGAATCCCGGTGATTGCTTCCTCAGTTGCATCCTTCAGAGCTTCCAAGGTTCAAGGTCAAACTTTGTAAATCACAGCTTTGAAAAAATACACAGGAGCTCAAACTGTGGAGCAAGGAAATCAGGTCGCCAGGAAAAATTTCTTGCAAAACTTTGCGTGAACAATGAATGGGCAGTATAAGCCATGGTTCCATCCTGTTGAAACGAGAAGACGTCTCTGACATATTCCCTGTCAAACTCTTCCATTTTTGGGCGTAAAAGGTTCTTCAGAATCTTATAATAGTGTGCTGAAGTCACAGCCACAGTTTAACATCCTTCAAAAAAATAAGGCTCAGATATGCCTATCAAGGACACAGCACAACAAACTGTCACTTTAAGGATGTGAAGTGGTTTTCGGTGTAGTTTACAAAGGTTTGCAGTTGCCCAGTAATGAAAATTTTGCTTGTTTTCTGTTAGGATTGCATTGCAAGCATCTCAATGTTTCACACAGCCTTGTGGGCTCTATTCCTGGGCAATCATGAACTTGTAAGGGTGTAACTGAAGGTTCGTGTTCAAAATTTGCCTTATCGTTCTGCACGACTATCCAAAGGCAGCAACATGTTTCTGTGCGGAATGTGTTGGAGATAGTTCAACAGTTACCCTAACTGCCCCTGTGTTTTCGGGAGTTCTCACACTTTTAGGTCGCCCGGCATGTTTTTTTTTTAGGAACAGCAGATCCTGCCATCCCGATATTACTGATCCGTTTTTCGAATGGTTTTAGTGTTGGGAACACCGTCGTTACGATTCAAACTGAGCCGCCTGCGAAAGGCCCTTTGCGTCGCCACTGCACTTTCCTCGGTTTTTAAAAAAAGTGTTCTCCACGACAAAGCCCCGTTGCTCACCTGTCCACTGAGAACTGCGTTGTTACCCCGGCCTAACGGCACCTGTGCCACCTCTGGTTGATTCTGGAACTGGGGGACTGCATTCTGCCTCATTCTGTATTCGGCGGAACAGCAAATGCGAGGAAGGTAAACGGGTTATAATGTCAGGAGCCTACAGGGGTGTGTCGTGCCGTGCCGCAGATAGTGGAGACCATGTCGTACACGGACAACGTGGCGGACTTCCTGGGCAGCCTGGGCTCGTTCTACGACCACGTGCCCATGCAGGACCTGGAGCTGCTGATCGGCAACGTGATAGAGCGCGTGCGCTCGCAGCCCGGCTCGCCCGTCTGCTCCCGGGACACGTCGCCGGTGCGCCGGGCCTTCTCCAGCCTGGACGTCAGCCCCGCCAGCAGCTACTCCGCCTCGCCCCTGCCCCCCGCCCCGGGGCCGGACGAGGAGGACGAGGAGGACGAGGAGTTCATCGACACCGTCGAGGTCTGTCCCCGGAACAACTAGTCCATGTTGTCCGCGAGAAAGAAGCACTAGATTTGAAAATTATAATTTGTTATGGTTTTAACAATCTAGGAAGTTATCAAGACACTGCAATGCTCTAACTTAAATATATCACACCAAACACACACATACATTCCGTAGTTTTTAAAAATAATTACGCTTAACAATAAAACATATTGGAGTTACTGTAATAATATTATATTAAAGAAAAAAGTACTAGATCTGTACTATACCACTTAAAAAACTTATAAAAGTACTAGATCTAGTACGAAAGTACTAACTGTGGACACCCTGATTGGAATTAGCTGAATGCATCTGACAATGCCTTGCAAATCCAGAAATTCACCCTCTTTTATACTGTTTCAAATTTCCAAACATGTCGAACATGAACCTCATGTATACCATATTTATTAGTCAGTTGTCTTCTTAATAAAAAAATGGTGATTTTTAAGAGACACTTAACTTGAAGCAAAATATATTTTTTGATAAAGTTGAGGATGTCAATTTTTTTTGTATTGGTTTTCATTGATAGTTCATTAACTGTACAGTTATACGGCACAGATTTTGTGTATACCGTGTGTTTAACCCATTTGGTTGCCTTTGCTTTGAATGAGGGGATGTTGTGTTTTATATATTAAGAGCCTGGTGTCTTCCTGAAATGAACAGCAGTCTTAACATCATGGTTTGTCTGTAATTATTAATGTTTTATTTTAATGCGATGGTTGACTTGCCACAACTGTATTTTACACAACATCCTGAATTACCGCCTAATGATATGCCTGCTTAATTTACACTTCCTAGTAAGTCAGTTGTAGGCAGCATCCCAATTTCAAGGTTTAAAAAAATAGCAACAAAGGTGCATTTTAAAATCTTCCAGGTTATGGTATTGAATTTACTCTGTTTTTCCAATGTATGATATCCTTATTCTGCCATTATCACTGTCCTGGTTTCAGTGTGGTTTCTTGTCAGGTATATGCCAGAGAGTACAAAAGTTTTAGACACAACTTTGTAATCCTAATCCTAAAAGTATTACAAATTCAAAAGAATGTTTGTTTGAATGTTTGTTCATCAATCATGCTCAAACTGCTGCACGTATTCTAATGACATTTGGTATAGAAGTCAATTACGTCGTGGGATAGGACATAATTTACTTTATTAATCTTAATTATAATCTTTAATGCGAAAGTATGTTTGAATGTTTTTCCCTCAGGCTCAAACGGCTGCACTGATTCTAATTGCATTGTGTAATAGACATAGGGTACTTTTTATACAGTCAAACCTCATCTATACAAACCTTAAGGGACCATAAGTTTAGCACTTTGCAATAACGATGTTTGTATTAACGAAACTATTGGGAAAACATTACAACATAAAAAATTGATTACCTTCTAATTCTTATACTATTTAGAATATTATATACACTGTATTATATAAACCAGTGTAGCCAACCACTGCTGAATTTGAATTCCGAAATCCTTAACCTCAATGCTAAGTAATCTGCCGTATTGTAACGTTTTCCACCCCCGACTCATGTTTTTTCGGGCGCCATTGGTTGTTGCACGACTCCCCAACCAAAGGGATTTTCCAGCGGTTCAGTGGTTACCGAGAAATGGCTACACAAGAGTTTGTCACATCACTTCCACTCAACCAACTCCAACACGTTGATCCAGTCCTTTTGCAGTCTCGCTTCCTTACTCCTCCCCTGTGCACCTTACACCCACGTTTTCTCTCAGCGTCCCATCCTCCATCTTCCCTTATTCTTCCTCTGTCCCCTCTTCCGCCGGCACTCCGTATCCCTCCGCCACACTCCAAATAAGGGAATTTGAATTCAACACTGTTTAGCAAGCTCACTTATTCTAACGAAGCATAATTTCAGAAAGTGTTTAACCACTATTATTGACGTCCTACAAGTTAGTTCACAACGCAAAAGTTTCAAGCTAAATACTAGGTGGATCAGGGCGCAAGAAAGTAGTTCCTAGCCAATAACAGCTCCCTTGCTATAGACAATACTGCTTTCGGAGCAGTTAGAAAAAGTGGCTTAACTGCCATTTTATTAGGGCATTGGGGTAAGCTCCAGTCCACCTCACAGTATTCTGCATTATAGGTCCAGAACGTGGCAAATCGGCTGTACGTGTTTCTTCATGTTTAGACATCTCATTCTTTGTATATATATTCTTTATATATAGTATTTTTTATATGCCTACATTAGCTTGCAATAGCTGATTGTCTTTTCAAGAATTTTATATATATATATATATATATATATATATATATATATATATATTTTTTTTTTTTTTTTTCACAAGGACAAGTGTGGGATGTTAATTATCTAGCGATTACAGTTTTTTTTTCTCTCAATTTTCAACTTCGTTGATAATTTTAGTTTCAACTTTCAATGTAATATTGTTATGTTTACGTTTTTCAATCATTTTACAGTACAACACACACACAAAATTCAGGTTATGGCATACATGCGAACAAAAGAAAATACTCAAACTTATTACCATAGATAATCCAAACTTCTTCATATGTGCGCTGCCAACGATAAATACGGTACATATAGAGTTTACAAAATGGCGTCTTTTCCATTGTAATTACGAACATCGCCACTAGAGTTACACTTTTCATCTTGTTTTACAACTTATTTGCGCTGTAGAATACATACATCTTTGTTTACTTGATTGTGTATGAAAATGTGATTATTTATTTTGAACTTTAAACAGTTAATACTAATTTTACTACCAGACTTTTTTTTCTTTCATATTAACTATATTTCGTATTAAAAGTACTGAATAACATAGGAAAGCATCTTTCTTTTTCTGGAACTGTGAAAGAACTTTGCATAAACTGGAATTTTGTACTAAGCAGATTCATATTAATGAGGTTTGTCTGTAATCCTAATCCTAATGCAATTTGGATTCAACTTTTTACACAAAGTTACAGTTTCCTTTAAAGTTAGCGTTTTCAAATAAGTCGCAAGTACAAGCATTGAAAGTAGATGGTCTACATTTGGGCACGTCATGTTTGTCACATGGTCAACTGTATGTCGGTTGTTATAGAGTATCAAATCGTAAAAATTTACGTGTGTTTGCTGAAAATATAGTAAATCATTAAATATTGTATACCGAGCTGTATTGAAATAAAATATTTTCACAAATGTTCCTGATTTTGACGTGACAACGTCTAATAAATCGATGAACGCCGGCTGCACGCACGAAAAAGTGTCCCACTACGGATGTGTCCTATTTGCTCATTGTACGCATGCGTGGCATCTCTCTTCCACTCAATTGGAACGACCATCGATTTGACTTTTCAATCATATTTTCGTCGTTTGAATTATTAATATTATGTAATTTAACGATTGTCCGCCGATTTTCAGCACAATCGGTACAGTTATTTAAAAGTAATGTTGAATATTGAAATACGTTTTGAACCAACAATGGTGTTTTACAGTTACACATAATAATTCAAATTACAACCGGGATCTTTTGCACAATGTTTTAAAAAATATTGTAACACATTATAAATAAGTTTGGTGTATTTGGGATGCGTATTTGTTATAAAATCGAGTTATAAAAACGAAATAATATTATTCCCCTACCGTGAACAAAATTTTTATAAATGTATATATAACCTCTGAAACTATTAATTATCGAAAATGGCCTCGTGGGTGAGCGATCAGCGGCGCTATCTTCTAATTGTAAGATTGTCGGTTTGAATCCCAGCAGGTGCAAAATATTTTTTTTTTGAACTTGTAAAAATAAATACGACGCACGTAACATTTCAAAAGTAATAAATATATTTGAATAATGAATGCAAATAAAAGTAAATTTATTAATTAAATTGTACATTTCATTTCACTCCTTTGTATCCATACAAAATAGTGATAATTCAATAAAAATGATTCAATTTTATTCATAAAAGTATGCAGATGTAGATTTTATCATACAAAAGATAGAAAAATTTTAAAAAAAATTCTTCCTCAAAGAATATAATATTTTTAATGCCTAAATGGTTTGGTTGCAAAAACCTATAACGGCTCAGTCTCAGGCCGAATATGATATTTCCTTTTCTTCTGGATCAATCATTTCATCAATGTTTTGTTATGACGTCACGTTAAACTATCGTCCGTAAACCAACTTTACAGACAACCAATTTTTTATATTTTCCATTTTTATAGTTTTGTATTCATTATAATTAAATCATAATAAAAGTTCTAGAAAAAAATAATTAAAAAATCAATTATTACTAAAGTCTCATTTACACCTAGCCTAGCAGTCAGGTAACAGCTTGTGAAATGATAATTTTTTTAAATATATCTTAAACATTATATTTTATAAAGTAAAATTTGAAATGAGGATTTTGGTAATACACTTTCCTGCTGCTTGTTGCAAAAAAATAATAAAAAAAAAAATTTGATATTTGAATGTTTGGCTCATTTGAGCATAGCACATTTTTTTATGGAATGCCTTGTTATCTATAGTGACAGGCTGCTAGAAATATTTTTTTTCCTGTGAAATAATAATTGGTGTGTAGCTACACTGTGATAGTACTGTCAATGGTATTAAGTATATTGATGGTGTTGAACTGCAACCTTGTATGTCAACATTCCACCAATATTTACATACAGCATACTTGTATGTCACTTATGAGAAAAATGGATTGAATGAAAAATTATGGTTACATAATTTTAAAGAGTTTACTTTGATTGTAAACATGTATGAACAGTCAATGTTTAATATTTAGTAAATATAGTAATTTAAAAGTGTTTTTTGACTGCCCTGTAAAATTAACATTTTTGACATATGAGGTTGCAGTTCAACACCATTGAATGGTGTTAGAAAAAATAATAAAAAAATAGTAAAATTAAAATATATATAGTAACTTGTTGTAATGAATGATGGTATGCCAACATGCTGGGCGACAGTGTTGGACTCTGCGGTGTTTCAGGCGGAGCCGGAGCGCCTGAGGAAGGACAGCACGGGGAAGAGGGCCGTGCAGCACGCCCACACGAACGGCGTGGCGGCCGCGCCGAGGGAGCGCGAGGCCCACAAGCCGCCGGCCCTGGTGAGCGGCCGTGCCGAGCCGGAGGACCAGGAGCGGGGCCGGCCGCGACACGCGTCCCCCTCGCGTGAGTCCCTCCCTTGGAGATCACCTGCAGATTCATTGTGATATTGACAATAAATTACATTGTGCCACAAATTTGGGATCATCTGCACCGATTTATTTTTGACACTAAAATTTAATTTTGGATTATAATTTTGACAAAGAATTTATAGCTTAACGTAAACTTGGTTATCTTATTGTTCTCTCCCATTAAATCTTTTTCAACCGGGGTTGTCTAGAGGTTCTCAGCGCCTGAATTGAGAGTCCAGTTCGCAGACTCCAACCAGTAGGAGGACTGGCATGTATGGGTTGACAGTGGGAAGAGAGAAATACATTTTCTATAATTTCGCTCTTTTCACTCATTCAAAGCGTGGGCAGAGGGCGCAGAGGCCGATCACTGGTTGGGGGGGGCGGCGAACTATCTGTTTTACTCCAGAATAAGGAAGTTTGCTACACGGATTCAGGAAAGTACAATGACAAGGGAGAGGGGAAAGTCATTGGCAAAATTTTTTGCAGACGTCTATCTGTGAAACATCAGAAAACAGAAAACCGTCGTGCAGAAATCTTTTTTGATTTCTATGAGGTAGGAAAAAAAAATCGATCTCCAAATCCGCGGCCCCAGACTGAAGCCGGCTGGTTGATCGGCCGGGAGTGTTTGTTGGCGAGAGCCCGGGGCGTGTGCGTGGCCGGCAGGTGCAGGCGGCAGGGTCCCCGGGCAGGACGCACCGTCGCTGAGCCCGGGCATCTCGGAGAAGATCCGCGACACGGTGCTGCACCTGCAGAGGGACCTGGACCGCGTCACTGCGCGCGTGCGCAGCCTGGAGGTGTCCGCGCTGAGCGGGCCGAGCCTCGCGCCCGCGCAGGTCAGTCGTCGTCCCCCATCGTCCAGGCTGTTCCCAGCCTCGTCCCCCATCGTCCACGCTGTTCCCAGCCTCGTCCACCATCGTCCACGCTGTTCCCAGCCTCGTCCACCATCGTCCACGCTGTTCCCAGCCTCGTCCACCATCGTCCACGCTGTTCCCAGCCTCGTCCACCATCGTCCAGGCTGTTCCCAGCCTCGTCCCCCATCGTCCACGCTGTTCCCAGCCTCGTCCACCATCGTCCACGCTGTTCCCAGCATCGTCCACCATCGTCCACGCTGTTCCCAGCCTCGTCCCCCATCGTCCACGCTGTTCCCAGCCTCGTCCCCCATCGTCCACGCTGTTCCCAGCCTCGTCCACCATCGTCCACGCTGTTCCCAGCCTCGTCCACCATCGTCCACGCTGTTCCCAGCCTCGTCCCCCATCGTCCACGCTGTTCCCAGCCTCGTCCACCATCATCCACGCTGTTCCCAGCCTCGTCCACCATCGTCCACGCTGTTCCCAGCCTCGTCCCCCAGAGTAGAAGCATCCAGATACGTTGAATTACTTCACAACTACGTGCTTTAAACATTTTTTTTTCTCCGCATGGATGGCCGTGATTGTGATTTCTTCTTGTTTTGTGGCCAACTTCTAGATAGTTTATCAGTTCGTTTTCACGTACAGACCTGCCAACTCTCATGATTTTGGTGCGAGACTCACGATTTTAAGGTCCATCTCACACCCTCACGCCAAAATAGTGTTTCCTCCCGATTTTTCGGGGCCCCGAGATTTTGTTTGTAAAAGTTACAAAACAAGTTTTATGAAAGCTTACAGTAACGAGTTTCCATCAATACTCGAGTCATGTAAAGGAAGCAATTTTGCATTTTGTAGCGTGTGCCGTGCTGATTTTTCTATCTCACATAGTGGAAGAGGAGACATTTTGAAACATGTCGCTACAAAAAAACACAACTAACACATGAAGTGTTTTGTTTCCAATAAAAAATTTAATTTTGCTGTGAACAGTGATAGTAGTGTTACACGAGCAGAATGTTATTTTACATCTTTTTTAGTTGCGGCCCTGCATGATCACTACACAACAGCGCTAAATTATGTTCAACTAAATTAAATCTGCAACCTATAATTTGGTGAAATAAATTTTGAAGCAGAGACCATGTAGGATATGTACAGGTATGTCACTTAAATTTAAAGATTCTCATTTGTTGTTTTTTATATCTGACATGTATTTATGGGCCAGAAAATTTTTATCGAGGACCTCATGATTTTTTAAATTTGAATGTTGGCAGGTCTGCACGTAGTTGTTAGGTTATCGGTGACACTTAACTGCAGATGCAAATATTAAGATTCTTGTTACTCAGCTGATTCATATTCAGATCAATACACTATATGTAGGTTTCCCCACAGATTAAAGATGTCTTGACTACAGTAGAACATAATTTTTATGTGCCAGGGATATTTGGAATTCTAGTTATTAATTATTTTTATTTTTACTTGCACAGTCATATTCCCTAAAGTATTAAATATGTAAAATTTTTTCCCGCTTCATGCAGAAGTTTTTTCCTGCAATTTACATTTTTAACAGCTCTGGATTTAGTAGAAATTATCATATAAAGTTCAGTTAGACAGAACAATTCAGTTTAAAGAGAATGTTGTGGATTTTCAAGATTATGGTATTTATTATATGTTATTGCCTGTGGTCATGCTAGATTCGTTTGCATGTTATAAACAACCACCTTTTTTTTTATGCCATGTGCTATGGTAAACCATACAACCTTGGACCAAACTTTGGCGACGTGAGTACAAACATTGATTTTAGTAATGGCATCTTTTGGTTTTAAATCTGTCAATTTCTAACTTTAATGTGTTATTACAAGGCCTGTGCGAATATTCAAATTTTTTAATGTAAAAACAAAGTTTTATTATTTATATTCAATTTGAATTTCAAAACTAACACTTTGAAATCTAATACTCAGTCATTTACAAATACAGCTGTACGGGATCTCGAAAGTCTGGAAAATTTTAGGGATCAAAGAAGATTTTCTCGTTAGGCGGGGAGAAAATTTCCACAAGATTTACGTAATGTTATCTATGTGGAATTTTTTCGCTACATCTGGCCATGTAAATGTTGAGAAGACACAGCAATTCGGAACCATTACTAACACCCAGATTATCAGCTAAAGTATTTTACGGAGAAGATAGTCCGGCAGGTTTATAAAAATAGATTAGAAAAGACAGCACACTGATACTGATAAATATGTCTGTAAAAATCAAAACACTGCGCGGGTGTTAAAGTTGACAGTTTTCAGATCAGGGGGTAGAATCTTGGTATGCCAGCTTTGTGATCAGTTTCGTTCAGAACAAGGCGGTGAAGTATAGTGAACTAGTACAAATCTCGTGGAAAGCATCTGGTCGCATACACACAGCAAAGACTCCTAAAGCCTAACAACCTAAGAAAATGTTTTTCTGGTGGATAATACACAGTGAATGACGACCGGATACAGACCCACACTCACGCTCCTTTCACTCACGCCTTGTGGCCTAAAAAAGGGGTCACACTAAGTGCGGGAGAAGAAACTTCGCCTCTTTTACCAAGCACACATACACTAGACAGGAAAAGACAGGAAATTTGTAAGCAGCTACTGTGTTCCTGCATTTTAGTTAAAACGAGTCCAAAAATATATTCCAAAAACGTTATTATAAACTGATTTATTTACACATAGTGAAAAATTCAAACAAACAAGTTTCAATTTTTTTCTAGACCTGCATCATATTTAACTATACATTAAAACTGCTCACTGTATACCCACTTTTATCGCATAATTTTCGCACTCGCATAATCGTCGCACCCATATTTAAGGGCACCAAAATTTTGATCAAAAACTTCTTGCGTAAACGTCGCATGATGTTTTTGGTCCCGCTTTGTGTAGGTATATTTTCCGTATAAAACAATGTATTTTAAAGTAGAAATCTAATATTTATTCGGAAATTAACTACATATTTTACTTATTTAATTAATGGAAATACAAGGCTGTCTGATGTGTAAATTTTCTTTTAAAGAAGTTTTTAAACGTTATAACCTTTATCTGTTCATCTGCGTCGCCGCGGTGTACCGCTTAAAAAAACTGTAGCCAGCGCTAGTTGGCATCATTCATGTTTGGTTATGTTGCTTCCCATATAGACTGCGCACACGTAGTCAAATATCAATATCTCGCCGATTGCATGCAACGCGCGCTATCTTTCGAGTGCCGAGTTATCTACATTTGATGGCCCGCACTCTTACGTGGTAAATGTGTACTACAATGATAGTTTACGCGTTAGTTCACGTCACATATTGAAGTGGCTTGCGTTCGGACCATAGATTTTGTTTTTATATTTAAAGTTGAAGAAAGGTTTTTGTTGCATGAATTATTAATATAAATTGTTTGGCGTGCTCTTGTATACTCCACCATTTTTTTAAATAAACGTACTTTTCATGAACGGTTTTGTTTTTATGAATAACTTTAACTAACATAAAAAATTTTTTACACATAATCGTCGCACCCCTACTTTTCAAACTTTATTTTAGTATAAAATGTGCGACGATTATGCGAGAAAACACGGTACCCTCGTCAGTGATATCAGCAACAAGAAAGGTCTGTCATGTAATGTCCAAGTTCCAATCCTATGACCAGTCGGGCGGCAGACACAGCACACGTACAATAACTACACTGTTCACGGAACTTCCTTCACACAACTGCTGACGTATTTTGATTAAACAATTTATACTTACTCATGAAGTTATATTTATTAAAAATCATTACAGGTTAGTTATTTACACACACACAGTCAAACCTCTTTGAAACGACCCCTCACGGTTCCCAGGAATAGGGGCGTATTAGAGGGGAGGTCGTAATAGTTGTTTTCAGAAATTTTCAGTTGTTTTAAACACCCCCCCCCCCCCCCCCCCCCCCCCAAAAACCGCTGCTCGCTAAGAAACCAGCCGTACAATGGCAGGATGCTGTCACTCACAATGTTAGACGGCTTTGCTTTAAACCCACTTCAACCTTCATGACAAGTCCGTCGCCCTACAGGCCAACTCTAAAGAAAATATATGTTAGTTTACATGTACGTTTTCTGCTTTCCGTAGTTAAATACACTAGAACCCCCGATGTCATGAACCGCAGATTTAACAAAGCCGTGATTTTACGAATACATTCGCGGGAACCGTCAAAAATTGAACATTTTGACCAAAATGTGAAAATCAGAAGAAAAAATATATAAAAAAACGAAATGAAAGATCATTAAAATCTGTTAATTTTAACACAGCGTATTTTTGTGTCGGCTTAAAATACTTCCAATAATGTTCATGTAAGAATAACAAAAAAATAATGGGACATTTCCTTTAAAAATATGGCAGCTGTAGGTTCTGCAACGCGAGTGGGCGCACACGAAGCTCGCCCGGCTGGCTGGGGGCAGCGGCTTCATGACGATGACACATGAGCTCACCCCTCCCTCCCCTCGTTCACATTCTTCAAGGCTCGCTCATCCCTCCCAGACACACAATCCATCTAGTGTCCTACCTTCGCTCTCCTTTGAAAAACCTTCAGTGAGAAAATGCTCATTTCACCCTCCCTTCTATCGTAAAATTAGGCTATTATGAATGGGGTACTAAAGCGGTGAGGGAGGGGTCAAAATATGTCACTTTTCACACCAAGTTCGAGTTCAGTCATCTCTGGCAAGGAATTTACAAGCTTTCAAACTTAAATATAAATGTATTTTAATAGCAAGGGTCCTATGAAAAGGAATCGAATATACCGAATAAAATAAATCTGCTGTCACCAAACAAAGCATAAAACGGCCCAATGCGTGGTCGCTTCGTTATTGCTTGCGTGAGAGGTGAGACGTGGAATGTTAGAATAAAGATAAATGCGGGGGAGACAGACGGCAGCCAGTGTGTTTCCTGCGTGGGGAATAAGTGGCGTAGCCTTTTATTTTTATGCTGGGTGAAGCTACCTTTTTCTATCAACCCACGGGAAAAGATAATTGCTTGAGCTGTCAAAATAAACATCGCTGCGGCAGTTAAAACAAGTCGAGGCGGGCGTGCATCCAGTCGGTCCCTGTGTATCGTCAACCGATAGTAATCAGAATCAAGAGAAATCCAGCAGGTAGCTTTCTTTGCCTTAACTGCGTACCACACTAGACACTCGCAAAAAGCTAAACGTAAACACGTTGCCACAAAAACCTTTATCTGCACCCTGCCGGCAAAGGGACGTGGAATGGGGGTTGTCAAGCGCTGACAGCGGTCGACGGGAAGTGGTATCTATTTTTAGATCTGCGCTGCCTACGGCAGTACAGCACTCGGCAAGAGAAACGCAGTAACACACTACTCACCACAAGAAACTTATTTTCTGTCCGATTTTCTTCGGATTTTCGGCAATTTTTTCACTGTTCCTCAAAATCGGGTTGTAATAGAGAGGTGGTCGCAATAAATGGGGTTGCAACAAAAAGGTTTTACTGTATTCAACTGCACAGTACAATATATTTTTTTTAAACTTTGAGGGAAACTTTTATTTTGGTTTTTGTTTCATCAAACATTCACAGTGGATAAAACTAAACCAATTTATAACACCAGGACTACATCAGATAACACTGGCTCACTTTTCAGGACATTAAGAAGAAGTGAACACAATAGTTGCCCCTGTGTATAAATTGATAGTCAGCTTACTTGCCACATTTATCTATGACGAAATAGACTTGACTAGAAAAAACGTTTATAAAATTTTGGATTTGAGAGGAAATTTTCAGTAAATGTGTCTTTCCTTTACTGAACTAAAATACAGTTTAAATCACAGCCATTAACAATAATAAAATTAAAAAAAACTATGTTTTTAAAATGTGAATGTGAAATCTTTTTGTCAGTTTTTCTGAAACGTCGTTAAATTAATACAAATTATTTTATAAAATTGTTTCGATGTTGCAGTAGTATTTTTACTGTCACTAAAAGTTCCTGCCGCAATGAAAATCCTGTAAGTAAACTTGTAATTCCATGTAGAATTTACTACTGTATATTTTCCGAACATCGTCATAACTATTCAACCCACGAAAGTCGCACTTCTAATAAGATTTTCTGCTTTTGAACACATTTTGTTTGGTTTTTCCATCATTTTCGGAAGCTGGTTATGCGGCAGTCATTGCAGCATGGAAGAGTCGGGCAGCCAGCAGGACTGTGTGTGCCGCAGAGACGGCAGCCCGGCTGGTGGCCGCTGGCGGAGCTGTCCGTGCCGACGGCGGTGTTCGTGCTCGGCTGGCCGCTGGCGCTGCACCTGCTGGCGACGTGGCTGGCGCGGCGGCGACGCCAGCCGTGACGTGCCCTTAGCTCGGGCCCCAGCAGCGACATCACACGCCCCCGCATGTACTCACAACTATCACCAGGGCTCTCTGGTCACACATTCCTTTTTTATATATCCGCCATATTTTATACCTGTTTCTTGAGGTGACGATTATATGTACTTTTATTGGGTTTATTTGATAGTGGCAGCTGTTGATTAAATTGTCACTAGTGTGTATATCGAACAGTTTTTTATAATAAAAAAAAAATTCTCAAGTATTTTTTACTTAGTAAAGTCTAAAATCTTGTGTGTATTGTACCTATATGTACCTTATAAATAAAAATTTTGTTACACATACACGTGATTTTTTTGGCAGGGTATATACACAAATTTGTAATAAAAATTTTCTGACTTTATACGACCAAAATTTTTAAATTTCTGTGACTAATATTCTATTTTTAAATTGTACCGGTGCAAAGCTGCTGAAATTGTATTACTGCTTTTGCTGAGACCATCACTAGGTAACCTGCAGCTTTTGTTTAGGTGTTTACATTTAACAGAACAATAACTCTTATACAGTAGAACCCCGATTTAACGAAGTGCTATGGTTACCGTAAATGTTTACTCTAAATCGATGTTTCGTTAAATCCAATTTACCGATTTTCAATGACTCCCGCACTCATAATCGCGGCCCTACGTTTCCATATCGTAGACAGGGTCGATGCTGATATCTTGAGCTGCCAAGCTATCTCAGACTTTGTCAACTTTCCATCTTCAACGTTTTTGATCTTGCTCGTACGGCCCCCGGTTCGTACGTACACCACGGTCGTACATATAGATTTTCATAAACCGTGAAAAATGAGGCATGAAATAAAAAAAGTTTAAAAATATGAAAAGTGTAAGAAATACCTTAAAGTTTATTAAAATACAGTCGCAACCTGCAGTGTTTATAACAAATACGAGCTACATACACATTATGTCACAGTAAAAAAATTTAAAAAAAAATGGCAGCAAATTGATGGAAATATATCGTCAATAGCGCGCCGTGCGCGGAGAAAGGTCATTGTACTTGATCAGCTGTTGTTACGGCGTGGCATAGCCGCCGGCTGGCTCTCTCTGTTCTCTGAGCTGCACATGTGCAGTATAACTCACTCTATGCTCCGCCCAGACTCATGACCTGCCATCAGCAGCCAGCCAATAGATGCGAGCTTAGCGGAAAAAAATAAAAGCTCCACCGCCCGTGTTCCAGTTGTGTCCAGTTCTAATACCAGTTTATTGGTATACGCACCAGTTTTCTCGTTGCCTTAACATGTTCAAATTTACGTTCATCTTGATGTCTTGATACCAATGAATTATTTACAATCCCCAGAAAGAAATGGTTAGTATATAAAGTCATGTACCAATAAAAAAGCTAAGCAGGTCGTCAACAGGCAGTGTAGTCAATTCCAATCGCAATCTGTAGTAAAAATCCAAGAAGAAAAGCAAAAAATCAAAGTCCGAACAGCACTTATAAAAACCATATTCCAAAAACTAAACACCGCGCACAAAACTCTTACTGAGAATAATAGAGCTGTAGCAAACCGTATGTATTCGGTACTGAGTAACGGGTGCGCCATCTAGTTACGAGTAACAAAACGTTACACACGGCTGCATTTCGTTACTCACATTTTTCGTATGTTTTACGCATGCACGCGCATATTCGATGATTTTGCGTTACAAAGAACGATGTTTGTTTATTAAGTTAAGTATAATTTGGAAATTCGTTGTTCAAGTTTTTTACTGTTTATTAAAGGTATTGTGTGTGTAGACAAAGTTTGAGATTGGAACAGAAACAACGTAAGAAAGTATTGTTTACAAATTAGAAGTATGTATGTTTTTTGTTTTTTATTATCACGTATTTTCACGTTTTTTTGTTCTTATCTTAAAAGAGATAATTTAAAAAAGCTGCTCTAATGAGATTTAATTGTTTCTTGGTTAACAAAAACTGTTAATTATCAAATATTGTTAATTGTTTGTATTCTATTTATTATTATTTACGAGACGTCATACTGTACACGTACGCAATACGACTGGATTCGTTGCTGCAACATAACATAGCATGTTAAGCTGTATCAGAAGTAACGAGTAACGTAACGATACGATAGTAACGAGTACTAATTGTTATATACCTCGTTTAGGGTAAAATTTCAATCCGGATTGAACCTGGAGTGGAGTGAACTCGGAGTGAATGTGTAACGAACATAGACTGACGAAATGCGTTTATGGTAAATATCACAATCCAGATTGAAATATAAACAAGATAGAAGTTGGAGTCAACATGGACTTAAAATGTTGTACTTCCATCTCTGTCCACACATTCCTCTGCTCTTTTTTTGCCATTTTCACAAATTATTCCTGAAATGCAACGAGACCACTAACAAACAATGCAATATGGCGGCAGCCTGCTCGTGCGTGTTTTCTTTTCACTCCAGTCCGTGTTTAAAGTAAAATCTCAATCCGGATTTTTCAGTCCAGTCCACCTCAACAAGTGGAGTGGATTATCTCACACAAAGTGTTAAGTAAAATTTCAATATAGATTCCTCACTCCACTCCAGGTTCAATCCGGATTGAAATTTTACCCTAAATGAGGTAATAGTAACGAATACATACGGGTACGCTTTTTTTCGTTACTTTTACACCTCTAGAGAATAATGATAATGGCGTATTGGTGTGACATGGTCACAAGTTGAAAAAACCTGGAGGATGGGAAAGGGAATATTTGGAAACGTGTGATTATTGGCTAGCACTGTTACTATGCGGACATGTTTGGAAGATAGCGTGGTGAGTCAAGCCAGGGATAGGGGAGGGGGAGGGGGATGCGGACAAAGAAACCCTTCATGACGTCATGTGTCGCGGACAGTCTTTCTATCCAGGCGCGCGCAATGGCACGCACCTACGCAATTTAGTTACAGTGCCCGGAGTTTTTAAGCAATTTGAACAATTTTTTTAATTTTTTCGTATTTAGACAGATGATGCAAAGGCACATATTAATATATAGTACCTCCATTCTATTACTGACACCACAGAGTGTATTTTTTAATAAGATTCCATTACAATTTACTTTCATTTTTTGGAAATCTATATTATTATTTTAATAAATTGGTGTTTTTTTGATGGTTCCTGAAAACCTTTACGTTAAATCGCTGTTTTCGTTAAATCCGTGTTTGCAAAATCGGGGTTCTACTGTATGTTTTTGTGTGTTACAAACACATTTCAAGACATTGCTTGTGAATGTTTTCAATGACAAGCTTTTATTCAAATTTTTAAAGACCGTTTTGAAATGGCCATTTGTGATTGGCCAGAGTTTCTCAGTGGCGCAGCCGTTTGGAACTTTTGTGGTTTTAGGCGCCCGGCACTGAGGATTCTGGGAAAAAGAAGGTTTTTGGGGACCAGCTTGTGAATGCTGGGTTTCTCCGCTGGGACTTGCCCCACAGAAACAAACATTATGTAAAATCCGAGCGTGGGCATAAATTATACGTGCATGAACTACCTGATTCACAAGATTTGTGATGTACATAAATCACTGCCGAGTCGTATTTTGGCATAAATAATAGTGTGCCCATGTCAACGATACTAACGTACGCTATGTTGGCCCATAGTAACTGATGTCACTCATGATAAAATTTATTTATTTAATCCCCGAGTGACTTAGAAGTTAAATAACATCCAGTAGTTTAGGGAGGCTGTTTTTCTGCTCCAGACCTGAATCCCCGGCAAATCAAAATAAATCTATATCATTAATTGTGAACATTGAATGAACTGTTGCACAGTCGTGTACATCGTATCTCGCTACGCCATATTAGAACACTTTCTTACATTTTATTGGGCAAAGTGTTGGAATGGTTTTTAGTTTACCTGTGGAGTAATTATTTTGTGTTCTGTTAAAATATAGTGAATTCTGTTTGTGTCTCGTAAATGTAAGTAGTTCAATACAGCCAGATAGATTATATATATATATATATATATATATATATATATATATATATATATATATATATATATATATATATATATATATATATATATATATATATATATATGTAGGTATTATTCACTTGGAAAAGTTATATTTTCTTTTGTGTTCTGTTTATTCACCACAGTGAATCTTTCAAGCCAATAATTATTACACTAGAGTCCCGTTATAGCGAGGTGTCACAGTTCCGGGTTTGATCCTCGCTATAACAGTGTCCTCGCTATAACCGAATTGGACAAATTTTGGCCCCCAAACAATAAAAATTAACCGAAAATAGCATAAAAATTGTGTTTAAACCTGTATAATTGGAAAATAACAGGTTATATTAACGAAATCTTAATTTCTGTGAGCAGATGTGTGAATTCTCTTTAAAACGATACCCCATAAGTACAGATGCGATCACCGATTGCGTCAAAATAACCAGAATACCCTACCAAGCCACGTAAGTATAGCATCTCAGCCCGCGGCCGACGCAGCATTGTCCTGCTATCTATTGTCGATGCGGGCTGTCTGCTGGCGGCCATGTTGGTTCGAGATGTTGCTAACAGGTGGTGCTAGTGTAGCGCGACAATTTAATTCTTTACATAAAAAGCAGGAGTGCGGCTGCGGCAATGCACGTACGCCTCAAACGTAATAGTCGCTGGAAAACTATACTTTTTTCATTTAAAGAAACCTGTCAACTTTTTTTAGAAAATAAATTTGGGATTAAACTCAAACCATCACCACCCCTTTCCCGGACAGATACCCCAACAACTGACCGAAACAAAAGTTACAAGAAAACTGCCCTAGCGATTCGGAAATAAATACGGTAGTGCCTACTAGAGGTGTAAAAGTAACGAAAAAAAGTGTACCCGTATGTATCCGTTACTATAACAATTAGTACTCGTTACTATCGTTACGTTACTTATGATACTGCATAACATGCTATGTTATGTTGCAGCAACGAATCCAGTCGTATTGCGTACGCGTACAGTATGACGTCGCGTAATGCGTAAATAATAATAAATAGAATATAAACAATTAACAATACTTGATAATTAATAGTTTTTGTTAACCAAGAAACAATTAAATCTCATTAGAGCGGCTTTTTAATATTATCTCTTTTAAGATGACGACCAAAAAAAAACATTAAAATACGTGATTATAAAAACAAAAACATACATATTTCTAATTTGTAAAAAATACTTTCTTACGTTGTTTCTGTTCCAATCTCAAACTTTGTCTACACATGGCACAGATAACTAATGGAAGTTTGATGAAAGAAAGAAAGGATGGGATTCTATTTTTAAGCCACGCACTTAGGTGGCGACTGCACGGCTGAAGAATGTGACAGGCGTCAACGGCAAGATGTCTAGTGACGAGCGAGAGGGGTGGAGATAAAGCAGACAAATAACAAAAGCGCCATTCAAGCGATCACGCCGTAAATTCCTCAAAAATACCTCGTTATAGCCGTGTTCTCGCTATTACCGTGCTCGCTATAACGAGATTCTACTGTACTCATATTCAGTTATTGAGTGTGTATCTATAATAGCAATATATTTAATAATAATATCTACACATTTGAAAGTATACATTTATGTGTATATAATACAAAATACTTATTTTAGGCTATTTTGCAATTTAAAAAAAAAAAAAAACATTCTCATAACTGGTGTATTCTCTCTCTGCTTGCTTTGTTTTAAGGAGAATCTTGCTACACTAGTTCACTAAAAAACTATCCAGGGGGTAAAATGCTTTCATACTTTGGTTGATTGTAAACAGGAGCATATTTTCCGTTCAGGTTATCACAGGAATTTCCATGACTTTTCAAGGCTATCAAATAAATCACCTGGTTTCCAGAATGGCATCCTGTTTTATACACTGAATGAAGCACAGTTATGTTGCATAACTTCAACAATTATTTTCAGACCTGTTCTGGACTAGCTTGAGTGACTGCAGCATCAAGTAGGTACACTGATTTCCTTCTGAATGCAGTGTACGATGTTCAGGGGTATGCAAAATTTGGGGGTTTTTATATTTGCAAATACTGTTTTGTAATACTTATTCCCCTAAAATAGCGTAATGTCGACATAGTACTGCATTTTTATGATAAATTATTAAATATGTTCGTAAATGTCAGATACATTCAAAGTGTAGTTCAAACAAAAGTGATTTAATACAAGAAGCACCAGCATGTAAATAATTTATTTCTAATTTAGGCACTTTGGTACAAACTTTGTAGGGAAATAATGACATTCATTGAATTTCAAACTTTTTTTTTTTTTTTTTTCCGCACGCAATTCTCCATATAATCTTGTACCCGACCATAGAACATTCTAATTGGTTGTGCCCACTGAGTAGTGATCTGTTAATGAACTAGAACGGGATCACGTTGTATAGTGGTAGGAGTCAGTATGAGAATTGTTCTTCTGGCTAGGTCAGGTCTTCTTATATTCACATGTACCCTCTTTTATCGCATACTCATCGCATCCATATTTTAGGGCGTCAAAATTTGGATTGAAAAAACCTCTCGCGTAATCATTGCATGATGTTCATGATCCCGCTATTAGATTCTGAGCTCTTTGTGTAGGTATTTTTTCCGTAAAAACGATGTATTTTAAAGTAGAAGTCTAATATTTATTCGGACATTACCACTTACTTATTTAATTAACTGTAATACAAAGTTGTCTGATGTGTAAATTTTCTTTTAAAGATGTTTTTAAACGTTATAACGTTTATCTGTTCGTCTGCGTCGCCGCGGTGTACCGCTTATGAACATGTTGGCATATTTCATGTTTGGTTATGTTGCTTCCCGTATAGAGCGCGCGCACGTAGTCGAATATCGATATCTCGCCGATTGCATGCAACGCGCGCTCTGTCAAGTGCCGAGTTAACTACATTTGATGGCCCGCATTCTTTCGTGGTGTGTACTATGACGGTAGTTATGCGTTAGTTCAGGCTCGCATTCAGATCACAGATTTTGTTTTTCTATTTAAAGTTGAAGAAAGGTTATTAATTTAAATTGTTTGGCGTGCTCTTTTATACTTCACTTTTTAAATAAACTTACTTTCCATGAATAGTTTTTATGAATAACTTTACCTGGCAATTTTTTTTTTCTCGCATAAACATCACACCCCTACTTTTCAAACTTGATTTTAGTATAAAATGTGCGACGATTATGCGATAAAACCTGGTATGTATACAACTATACACACACTCTTTCTTCCAGAAGACTCCACGGTCAAGTTTTGCCATCAAATTCGTCCTTTCATTGCCTTCCACAGCATTGGAGTTGAGGAGTAACTTTTTTTAAAACAAAAATATTAACTTATGACATTACATTTTATGAATGGTTTAAGTTATTACTGTTTAAAATTTATATACTTTAATTATATAGTTTATATTACATAAGTAAGTATTGATGAATATTGAAAGCAGTGTTTCAGGCTTGAATATTGAGGTTTAGAGCCATAAAAATTTAAACTCACAAAAGGGAGATGGGATTATAAAAAATAATTTCATATTAAAATTTGCCAAATTAAATTTTTTTATAGGCTTTGAGTCTGTGGAAAATAAATTTACTTTAAGCTCAGAAGTGACTCAAATGCACCATTGCATTATGTACAAAAGGATAATAAATATTACTAGTAACAATTTGAAATTTAGGTTAGAATTATTTTGAAAATGAAAGAATGTG
The DNA here is from genome assembly GCF_032445375.1 of Bacillus rossius redtenbacheri. NCBI lineage: Eukaryota > Metazoa > Arthropoda > Insecta > Phasmatodea > Bacillidae > Bacillus > Bacillus rossius. Next base: position 40,906,492 of record NC_086342.1, on the reverse strand, counting down.
TTGATAGCCCTCTCAAGACGCTGAGTTCAACAGCCAACTATTCATGCGGTGCAGAATTACTTCACATCTAAAAACTCACTGAACCAGATAGCTTCGTCTTTTATTTTATTATTATATATAGCTAGATAGCCAGTTTTTCCAAGCTGTTTTATGTATATGTGGTTTGAGTTCTGCCACAGTTGTAAATTGAGGTAAGCAATTTCCAGAGCTGTGGCCTATACAAATATAAACACACCAGAACAGTGAAATATCTTAATTTCTGCAGTCTATGGTTTGGCACCTTGTATAACCTAGCACCAATTGAACCGCTGGCATTCAGATTTTTTTCGGTAGATTTCTGTAGTGTTCTGAGTTTATCGTTGCTGTCTGTTTTCATTTCAGCAGTGTTTCCTAACAGGTTACATTTCACACGTGGTATTACTGTTAAAACTATACTGACACTTGATAATCTGCCATGGTCATGGTTCCGAATGAACTTGATTCAAGATTTTTTATGCTGCTATTACGTACCTAGCACGGGTGACCTCGTGCCAATTGTTGTTATATCGCTCGCACATCATTTCATAAAGGTCGCATTAGGAAATGGCGACATATAGCAACCGTTACCAATAAAAAAATTTATGGTAGCATACAAAGATACAAACACAAGGAAATGTAGCATACCACACATCTGTTGCCACCAATAGTTATTAGTGTTATTTTGTATATCTAAAGACACAAGAAATGTCATTTTAAAACACTATAATGAGACATTGCTTTAATGTCCAACAAATCTGTAATCTTTCAGGAAATAGAGCCGCGTGGCATTCACGTGCAACTGATAGAGCACTCGTCAGTCACCTCTGCTCCGGCAATGCTGCCCTGGAAACCTGCAGCTGTATCTCCGTGCAGTCCGACAGCCGGTGGCATCTGTTCCTGCACCACCGCGGTATCAAGGCACGGCACAGCGTCACCAGGATCAGGTTGCGAACGTGCTCCGCATGCAGCGAGCACGCCTCGCTCAGCCAGGCGAAGCTCACGCGCTCCTTCATGGCAGTCACCAGGCGCGACAAGACGGCGTCAGCGTGCGCCACGTTGGGGAGCACCCTCTCCAGCAGGCACGACGCCCGCGCGACACACCTCAGCAGGCTCCTGGACGGGCGTCTGTCGGACGTCGCCCAGAACATGGCCGCGCAACGAGCGTGTTCCTCGAGGGTCGCGGCAAACAGAGCACCTCTGCAGTCGTCACACTCGCAGCTCCCGTCCAGTTCCTTCACGATGCCGTCCACGACGTACGCGAGGGAAAACTCATCGTTCGGACAGCCGAACGTCCCGTGAGCACACATCTTGCGGGGCGAACGAGCGACCCACTCACACGGATCGCTCAGCAGCTGGAACGCGTCGCACCCTTCCTCGCAGTCCGACTCCTGGACGCAGGGCAGGCCGCTCAGCACGAGGGTCTTCAGGGCGGAGGCGAACTGCGCCGCGGTGGGGTCGGCCGTACGGCCGCTGCTGGCCCGGACGGAGGCGAAGAGGTGGTGGAGCAGGTCAAGGTTCAGGGCCCGGGGCTGGACGCGCGTGAAGCCCAGCTGCTTGAGCCGGGCCCACAGCAGCGCCATGCCGCGCAGCGTGGACACCCAGCCGCTCAGGCACTCCGGCCGGAAGCTGCCCGCCCGCCACTGCCTCAGCTCGCCCTCGCACTGCTCCCAGAAGCTGAGGTGCAGGGCCTCCCTCTCCGCCCGCAGCTGGCAGCGCCGCCCGCCCGCCCCCTGCGGCCGCGCCGCCGTGCCGTTCAGGCTGTCCAACAGCGCGTCGCACAGGCCGGCGAAGTGGGCCGTCGCCAGGGCGCTCGGCTCCAGCAGGCCTGCCACACTTGTACATCTGTACTACACTATTTCATCACTTTTGATACTGAAACTGACTATGTTAAAGAATTAACACTAACCAGAACACCGGTAATCATGTGTGCACAATTTAGATGCAACCACTATCAAATATTAATAATTAATTTAGCAACAACATGATGTTATAAATTATACGGTTGACAGGTACTGACATAAAAATGGTTTTTTTTTAAATAGTATTTTTGACTAATTTGGGCAATACAACGTAATATTTTTAATGACCTTAAATACAAAATCTAAAGTATTCTTAGAGCTGGATCGACTAAATCTGGACATCGAGGTCTACTTTGCACTGACTGACGCGTGTACGTGTAAACAACGCAAGGACTCACCGGCGGACACGAAGCGACGGATCGTGGTGGCCACAGTGCTGCTCAGAACCTGGGCTGCCATCGCCACGTTCTCCACAGCCTCTCCTCGGGGCTCCAGGTGGTCGTCCGTCAGTTTGCTCAGGATCCTGAAAGGTTCCCGCCGACGATCGATGTCGCGGGCTTTACCGAACACAGACCACGACGCTGTCGATTCCTTGGTTCTGCCGGCCACGTTGTGCTTCACGAGAACATTGTGCTTGAACAGCATGTTCCTGGTGGCCTTGAGGAGCTGTGGGGGGTTGTACAGCGTGACCACAGAGTTGCAGCCGATGTGCAACGACGGATTGTCCTCCGTCGCACCCAAGCGTCTCAGCATGCGACTGTTGCTGGCCTTCATGTTGCACACCGTCGCGACGACGTTCAGGCCCGCCCTCCAACACGACTGAAGAACCGAGCGCAGCAGTTCCACGGACAAACTCCCGGCCGTGACGTAAAATGCCACCGGCTGCACCCACTTCCTTCGCAGTCCTTTCAACAGGAACACCAGGGCGTGGCTTCCAAACTTATCACGCTTACCCAAGTGCCCCCAGTCTTCGAAACCCACGATAGAGTCCGTTCTACTGTCGTACTGCAGTCGTTCCTTGAGAGGCATTTCGTCGAACAGCAGAAGGCACGTGCGATCGATCGCGTCCATGCCGGACACCGTTTTCACCAGGGATTCGAAAATGTTTTTGTTGTAGCCCGGTCGCCAGGAGATTCTGGCGAGAGTGTTGCTCAGGCTCTTCTTCGAGGGCAGCTCGAAGACTGTGCTCAGGAGAGTGTAGCACTTGGGCAGCCTCTTGTACAAGGCCAGAGCATGCACCTTGTCCTCCAGAGACCACTTCCGGCCCTTGCGCTGTCTCCTCCTGCCGAACACTCGCGATGCCAGGAAGTTGGTGGCGGCCAGTGACATGGACTGAGACAGCTCGTCCAGCTCCCTCACCGGCTGGCTGTCCACGCTGCACACGCTCCTCAGGGGCGGGCTCTGCCCCTCGTACTTCCTCCTGACCTGCTTCAGGGAACGCACTCTGTGGGAAACCAGCATGATCAGCTTCTTCTCTCTGGCCGTCACTTGTCTGCAGGAAGCGCTGCTGTGCAGAACCATGGAGCTCGTCTCCTGATCCACATCCGTCACGAAAGCTTCTTCAAAACCTAATTCGCTGGCCTGAACCTTGTCCCAGTTGGTGCTCCTGTCAGACGATTTTCGTTTTTCCTTCCGGGGAATCGAAATCACTTCCGGTGACCCTTCGGATTTTGGTGTGATCACGTACACTGTAAACGAGGCTTTCTTAATTTTTTTGGAACTATTATATTGTTTATTGCCTGTCTGAGCCATGTCTTGTGCGTAGAAAAGTTGACTCTCTGGAAGTTCGGAGTGTTTTGCGTAGATGTGATCGAACCCGTCCGCTCCCGGTGACGTCTCCTCAGCAGAAGCATCTTCGGTACGGTAAACTGATGTGACGATAGGAACCTGATCAGAGTTATCTTCGGGATCTTCAGAGTACTGCAGATAATCATCTTCAGTGTACTCTACACAATCATCTCCAGGATGCTGTGAAGAAGTATGTTCTAAGTACACCAACGAACCATTTTCAGAATAGTTAACAAAGGAATCTTCCGGACACTGTGTGGGAGAATCTTCAGGATGCTCTACAGATGTGTCTTTAGAGTGCTGTACAGATGCATCTTCAGGAAGCTGCAAACAGTAATTCACAGGAGGTTCCGTGTCCACGTACACACCATTTTCCAATCTAATTGTTGGCACAGCTCTATAAATGAGCATAGTTCTGTCATTGTCTCGAAATTGGCGCTCATTAAAATGTAACTCACACATGTATGCATGCGTGGTGTTTACCTTAGGATTCTGTGCACAGTCAAGCCATTTTTGGACCCTGAAACAATATTTATTAAAGTTAATTATAAAGATGACAATGTTTACCAGTACAAGAGTATTGAAAAAAAAATGTACCAAATACAAATTTTGAACATATAAGTACAATTTTACTGAAACTACATACTACTTAGACATGAGTTAGGTTTATGTACCTAAGTATGCTTCAATAACTAAAATATGTTTTTGCTGCATAAATAACATTTTTAGTAGTTTATTAAAAGAAATATAATGAACTTATTTTCGTATGGAAGGAAATTTATTTATTTATTATTCATAGATCCGTTCGATACCACACAAGACACAAGGTCTCAGAATGGAAATTTTTAGAACAGGTGCTCTTCTGAAAAGATATAACTTCTGAAAGTGGTATATCTGGTAAATACATGTCCCAAAAAATGCATTAAAGTATTTTCAATATCACTAACATAACATAACAAACCATCCACACTATTATAAAGTATTTTTAATGTAGCTAAGTAACCTAACCAATTATTCTTAATATCACAGTATTTTTAATAGGTAACTTAACCTCACCATTCATTAAATTGTAAACTAATTTAAATATCACAATGCCCTTTTAGAGAATAATTGTTAAATATGTCAGGAATTAAAAAAATTAAACTTTTTATTATTTTTATTTAGAAAACTGGCTCTCTTCCAGAACTAACAATTAGCACCCATGATCCCTACAGATTATTACTAGCCTTTTAAAATCCTACTTTAGCAAAATTATTTCGGCCCTGAACCAACCAAATCCAGTTATTAATTTAATTTTTAAATAAATCATTCAAATGACCTTGGAAAGTTTTGTATCTGGGCTCGGAAAAGCCAGTGCAGCAGGTTGCAAGGTAGGAGGCAAATGGAAAGACTGGTGGGGCTATTAAAGTGCCTGCCTCATCAGGGGTGTATGCGCGACGCTCGCTGGTGCTTCTAGCGCTGTGTCGCCTCTGAGCTGGCGCGCAGTCTTCTCGTCGTGCATATGAGCGGTGACTGTAACATTATAAGGCCAAGAAATGATGATAAAGGGGTAATGCAAGTCCCGTAAGTGCTTTCAAGAATCTGTACCGGTTGTTTTACGCCTAAAAATTACTCTGAAAACATGTGTTTTACCCATTTTAACTCTTCCAAAAATACAGTTTAAAAACTGATACGGAAACAAAAGTACTTGTCGGCCTTCGGCGAACTCTTAAATGCCCTTCGTAAGCAGACCCCACTCGGATATCTTGTGTAGTTTATAAATCACATTTTTTCTGAAGCTCTGCGCACCGTGTGTGTGCCCGGGTGGGCGGGGACCTTAAGGGATGGATGAGGGAGGGTGGAATGGGCTGGGAACAGGGACAGCAGTAAGAGATCGTAAGGAGTGATGTAACAAAGTGTTTTAAGAAGGGGAAGAGGAAAGCGCTCCTTGCTAAAGTCTGGGAAGGAGTAGAACGTGCTTGATGGCATTGTTGTCGAAGGGAGGCCAAAGGAGCACGGAAGATCAAGAAATTGAAAAAAAAACGTTTAAAAACCCCATTACAAGAAATTTAATACACCTACTCGCTGCGTGCAACTGAATGGACGTAGGCAGTGTGTGTTCTATTATTTCTAAATATTTGTGACCTAAGTGACAAGGTATGTTCTCGATAGACATTTCTACGATAACTAAAACGTAAACGAGCACAATTGCAGCAGTTCGGAAAGTAGTTAGTACTCATCTTTGAATTCTTCAAAGAGCTACTAACCTAGCTTTTCCAGCAGGGCCATTTCCTTGAGGAAAACGAAACAAACGATTTTTTTTGCCCCTCGATTTACAACCACTAGCTGCACACTTGTAAGGCCAAAGATATGGTGCCGACATTTCTTTTCAGTGCATTATAGCCATTTTCAAATAAAGCCTACTACACACGGGACTCTTTTGTGAGCAGAAAGGTGTACACTTTCTTGCTTACCTCGACTAGTAGCCAAATCGTGTCGTGTGAACACCCGACTCGCATGCGCGCGACTCGCATAATCTGAAGTGTATACTAGCTAGTATCGATTAGAGCAGGTACTATTTTTCGCTCTCTTTAGTGAGCGAGTCAAATGTAAATAAACAATACTATTGCGCGCGCGAATGTTTTTAATGTAAACAAACATTGTTATTGCTGGTATTTGGTATGGATTATTAAATAGTCTCTAAACACATAAATATCATAAATAATAATACAAACAGTTGTGAGTGTGGAACTGGTAAGTGTTTGTAGTGAAATGTCGGACTGGACGAAAGAAGCAGTGGAATATTTAATTGAGACCTACAAAAAGCACGAAGTTCTGTATAATAGCAAACTTCCGGGATATCTGAATAAACACTCCAGAAAATATGTTTTAGAAAAAGTAGTTGTTGAAGTTAAGAAGGTGCGCCCTCAAACAACAGTGGACGATGTAAAAAAAAAATTTCTTTCATTGCGGACTCACTATGGTCATGAGCTTCAAAAATTACAGCAAAGTCAACGAAGTGGTGCTGCAGCTGACAGTGTTTACAGACCTACAGTATGGTGGTTTCCTCTGATGGGTTTCGTGAAAGACCACATCCAGGCCAGAAAAGGAGAGTCAACAATGCCTTCTTCGTTGCAATGCAGAGAGCCAGCATCAGCGAATGTATCTGGAACACTGCTGACTGTAGAGGTGGGTTTTTCTTCTCCTTCTCAATGTAGGACTGCATTGAGTCTCCCTTGTTCTGAGTTTGCCCGGTGATGAGACATTTATGGGTAATTGATTTAATATGAAATACCTGCACTGCATACAGGTACATGACTGCAATGAATTTGTGCTTATTTTGATTACAGAAGTTGTTTGAGTAAAATATTACATCTTTGTTTGTACATTCTTGTAAAATAATAGGAAACACAGTGTTTTAGATTTATTTTTATTGCAGAAACACATTCACAATCCTGTAAAATGTATGAGTAAATTAATTTGTGAAACATAAAGCCAAAGGCCACATCACTAATGTTAAATAATAACTTAACCAAATATATATTTACAAGCATGGAAATAAAGCCAAGCACCTACAGCCTAATACAGTACAATACCTTTATTAACTGATGAACCAGATATAAATTATACCAAGCATCAATGAACAATAAGTATTTATTAAAGGAATTTCTGGTTGCTTCAAGTGTATTTCCACTCATATACATATTTACAACAAAGTTTGGTTATGAAATTGTAGACCTGTATACCTGTATTCCAAAATTTATGATAATAAATGACATACACAGTCATGCTTTCAAGGCTAGCAAGCAAAAAAATTAAGTAATGCATTATTTGTTTAGGAACAGATGTGCCTTTTTTGTGTACTGCATTAATTTAGAAATTGAATTTATTGACACATTCCCACTGCCAAGGCACAGCGCCAATATTGTTGAAATAAGCACATAATTTGTTTCTTATTTCAATTGCACTATTTTGGCATCTATTGCCTATGTGTGCCCTAAGGCCTTTCAGACTATACCCTTGTTTAAATGTTGAATTTTGAGTATCTTCAGTTTCTATGCCACTTAGGTAACTACTTGAATGTTCTTGTATTAAATAATTGTGAAGTGCACAAGCAGCGAGTGTTATAGTTTGAACCTTGTCAACTGACAGATTAATTTTTGTAAGGAGCACGCGAAACCTATTCGCCAGGATGCCAAAAGCGTTTTCCACCACTCTCCTGGCACGACTTAAGCGATAATTAAATACTTTGTGCTCTTTTGTCGCAAACCTTTGACTGTATGGCTTCATTATATGCGGATGTAAAGGAAATGCATCATCTGCAACTAATGTAAATGGCGATACAATATTTGTGTTAGGTAAATTCATTGGTGGTGGGAAGTTAAGAGAATTGTTCTTGACTAATGAACTTAATTCGCTATTATTATACACACCACCATCACTAACACGGCCATTGCAACCAACATCGAGAAAGAGAAATCTATAATTTGCATCAACAACAGCCAAAAGTACAATACTATTAAAACCTTTGTAGTTATAAAAATATGATCCATAACATCTGGGGACTTGAAACTGAATATGCTTTCCATCCATAGCCCCTAGGCAGTTGGGGAAGTTCCATTGATCATAAAAGTCTCGAGAAACCTTTAACCATTCTTCTGTAGTGTTGGGAACCTGTAAAATAAATGTTTGTCATGTACCTTTTGTACACGCTCTTGTTACAGGATGAAGAAACACAGATTTTTTCACAATCATTGCCTGCCAGTGATCTCACCCACGAACAGTCTATTCCAGTAGATCACGAAGAAACAATTGATGTGTGCATGCAAGAGGTTCCAGATGAAGGGACAGTTACTGCCTATGATTTGTCGCCTGCCCCTTCCGGTTCATCTAGTATAAATTCTGGACCAAGTAGGAAAAGAAGGAAAGTGAATAGCGACATGGCACCACTTTTTGAAAAAGCAGATACAATTTTGAATACTGTGCAGTCCAGACTTGGCTCCCAGTCACGCTCAGAATCCGGCACACAATTGTTTGTCAGATTTTTGGCTGAACAGCTTGAAAAGATTCACGATGAAGAGTTAAGGCTGGTAACACAACACAAACTGCAAACAGTTGTGATGGAAGCGCAACTACAAGATATGCGGAAACGCCGACCAACGAACAATATAACCTATCCCGAATATTAAATAATTTTGTTAAGAAAAGTGTGCAAGATAAATGTAACATATTTGTTTGTATTTTAAATTGTATTTATTTTCATCCTGTTTTCCAAACTTTTGTTACCTATTTATGTTTACTTACCTTTAAATAATCGTCTTTTAAGGCATCATAAATAGCTCTACAGGTAGGTGGAATGATTCCGCTCAATGTGGACGCAGGTATTCTGTATGCAAAGCTCAAACTTTGGTAAGTTTCGCCCGTTGCCAAAAACCTCAATGTAACAGACAACCTGAAAATATAATATACTTGCTGTAACTCATTCAAAATGCTTACAAGTGTTATGTTTTTCTCATATAAACATATACCTACCTTTTCTCAACAGAAATACTTTGCCTCATATTTGTGCTCTTTTTTTTAATGCGTGATTCAACTACCCTTTTTAATTTTTGAAATGATTGCTCATCCATACGGAGGTAGTTTTTGTATGATTCTGGATCTTCCATTTTTAACTCCTCGTTCACTAGCCTATGTACACAGCCAGCCCCTTCATCACGCCTCTGTATCCAAGGTCTTGTCCACCACCTACGCCTTCTCCATCTGCTACTTTTCAATGCACATGCTATTTGTATAGCACAAATAACACCTACAACACCAAGTACTGCTTCAATGTCAGAATTTTTCTCCATTGTTGAAACACTATTGTTTACAAACTTTCTTGTTCACCAAAGAGAGTTGTGTGTATGGTTCACACTAGCTAGTATACAAGTTAGAGGTCACTTTCTTGCACACTTTAGATGGTCACTTTCTTGTACAAGAAAGAGTCCCGTGTGTAGTAGGCTTAACATACTCGCAAGAGACAAACATAAATGTCAACAAACATTTCACAGAAGATACACCAATATCACCAACACTTTCATACTATAGACAAAAATTGTGACTGTTGTCGAATTCTGTAAGTTTATTCGCATGAGAGAGTGTAATCGGGTATTTATATCAAAACATAAGTAATAGTTCTAAACATTTTTGAAAACAGTTCATGATTCTTTGAAAACTAATTATATGGAAAATAATTTATTAAAATTTGAAAGATCCTGGGTCAGAATGTAGTGAGCTCAACAAAAATATTGATACTGGTAAATAGATAAGATGTGAAAATATTTATGTGAATTGGTATAATGTTTATGCCACCACATCAGTAAATGCCCTATCACACCAGAAAATTGTTGTCTCCAACTATACAAGACAACAGGGTGGCTCCAGTGACGGGAAACCAGCTACGAACTCAATACAAAAGCCAACAATACTATAGTACAACACTCAACCCCCCCCCCCCCCCCTTCCGTAAATCGGCCAAACAAACAAGCAACATGGACCATCCAACAATCATGTGACCTTCAGTCAATAAGATGGGCCGAAAAATTCCGGCCATCCACCAAAACCTTCGTAACTTGATAGTTTTAATGTATGGTTGATTAAATTTAAAATTCCAAATATCTACTGAAGTAGAATCGTCCTCTTCATGATGTTGACGTCGTACCTCCTCTTTATTTAAACAAAAACCCGGGTCACAGTCCTGTCCACAGCACAACATTCCATTGTAGTGCCACCACTCGTCACCAGATGGCAGTTGTACATATGAACAGACAATGTTATGTTATGTTAGACATGTTATGATTGTAAATATTTATGAAGATTATTAAGTGTGTAGTGTAAGCATGTTTCGAATTCTTGTGAATAACATTGTAAATGCAAATCAGCCAAAGTGATAGTAATATGAAAAATTTAACACGAACAGTTATAGAAGTAAAATGTATATATAGACAGCTCTCCCCTCTCCTAGCCAATCTGGGAGAATAAATACCAACACAGCAAATAATGGTATCATTGGCTTACCCTTCTCTCTCTCTCCTTCTCCCCTGCTAGTGACTCTTCGTGAGACCGCGGGCTTCCCTTCTCTCTCTCTCTCTCTCATTCCCCCTCTCACTTGTACCCATCCGCTAGCGACTCTGCATGAGACCGCGGGCATCCCTCTTAACTAGTCCCAAACTTTCTGCTAGCGACTCCTTGCGAGACCGATGGCACCTTCCTTGTCAGCTGCACTGGGCCGAACGGTCCACTTCTGCCTCAGAGTGTGAGGCTGCTCTACCCAAGAGCTGGCGCCGGGCAAACAACACGACAACCGAACGACCGAGCGACGTCCACTCCATCTCCACATCTTCACCAGAGAAGAGACCGCGACACTGTCATGCACGCAACAACCATCCTTTTCCCACTCCTCCTTCCAAACCTTCCATAAGGGTATGTTTCCTCCTTTTTGTGCACTGCTGCGCTGGAATGATGGCACCTCTTTAGGGAATTTAAGCAACTGCTAGCATAATTTCAATATATTTAATTGATTTCTCAGACCAAGGTTACATGGGTAGAGTGTTTGGTATTCGCATATAGTTTCTTGCAAATTGTTAGTGAGGGAATTCCGCAAGGCAAATGTCGGAGATGCATGCATGACATAACGTAAGTACGGTGAATGTTTTGAGCTGGTGTGTATGGCCGTACCTTTAACTTATAGCCTAGAAGTTTAAAGTCTCTAAAGTATATTTTACTGTTTGCCACATCAAAATTATTGTCTGGATTTAAACTTTGTGAGTTTGTCATCATGTTAGTTTCCCCGTACTTATTTTGTCATTGCGAACTTTGGAATGATACACTTATGTGAACTAGTTTTTTAGTTAGGCCTTGCTTTAGCTTTGGTTTCTATGTATTTTTTGTTTGTTTTTTTACTTGTAATGAAATTTTCAGCTCCCTCTGGAGTTGCTGGACACTTGTGTCTTATTTTTCAGCTGTAACTTCTAAATTGTGCCCTTGCATTTGTAAGCTCAAAAAAATTGATATCCTGTTTGACCCACATAGTGATCGTGTTTTGACCTGTTTGTATGTGCTTGTATTGTGCCTTAATGCTAAATGGAACACTATATATTGACGCCGACCACCGGTGCTCCCTCTGGTTCGCACAGGCCGTTATGTCACAACAACACTTACTCTTAAGTGCGCCGAACACGCCCGAGCGTGATGTCGGCCGAGTGTGTGAAAGTGCGCCGCGACGAACACCAAAGCGACGTCAGCGCCCGGCCGGGTGTGGCAATGCGCCTAATTAATTATATAATTATTCTGTCAAATTAAAACAACTAAATTAATAATTTAAAAGAGGATTCATGTAAGGGAAATTATGTCTAATTGTCTTATAAGCATATATTGTGTAACTTGTCTTTAAGTCCAAAACTGGCCGGGTCGGTTTTCCCGCGCTCCACGCGTTTAGGCGCGAGGCCGCAGGGCGGTCTCGAACTCAGTTACCGTCGAGAGCTCTAAGAGGTCGGGCGCTCCGCGAACGTCGGGCCATCAACTTTCGCGCTTCATCTCCATATCAGCAATAGTGTAAGTCTTTTAAAATCCTTTAACTAGCTCGGCGCCGACCCCACCCCAGTCGCACGATATTTCGTGCGACTCGTAACTTATTAAATTCATCCCAACAGGGAAATTTACTTATATTACGTAATTCCATGTCCAGCTTAAGGACAGCGTAATAGTGGTACGCAGTTTCGGCTTCATATCCAATTAATTCTCATCATCGAAGACTCTGTGTAACGAGTGTTGAATGCTTACTGACTAACCTTCGCCTTTTAATTTTCACCATCTTAAACGTGTAACTCATAACGTGTAATCTAACTGAATAACTTTCAATTCCAAAAGAGACTGTAACGTGTACGTCTCCAGCTTACCGTATTTACGTATTTTCGAAACATTAATATTTCGCCGCATGTTAGATTGCAAACAATCTTGAACAGAGGTGCTACTCTTCATGTTAACTTGTCTGCCTATGTTGTTACAATATAGGAGCTCCGCGACTATCCGCCAAATCCTTCATAGGGACGTGTACCCACCGTTTCAGCTTGTCGATATTACTTATGCAACCTATCCTGGTCGGGCGCTTCATTTACGTTCAGAGATACGCGTGTAACAGCGGTCCGACAACGGACGCGGCCAGTACCGGGATCAATAAGAGTATCAATACTGAATAAAGTGCAGTGTCCTGTAACTCGTTTACCAATCATTTACAAAGCGTCCTGGGTGGCCTGAACAGCCCAGGTAGGTTCCGAACCACAACGTGCTCCTGCCTGCAGCCACGAGGCCGAAACCCCGTTAAAACCCCTGAGATCCTTTCCGACGCTAATATTTAATTAAAAACTTAAACAGGCAGCGGGAGTGACGTCAATATTTCATGTTCGTATTTAATCTCATGCTTACCTTGATGTCGACCCAAGTGTCTCCCCGACTCCTTCATGCCGTTATGGCTCGCCAGCGCCATCTCTTGCGTGTGCAGTGCGACGCAAGTGTAGGTGATGTGCGACGTGTTAACTCTTTACAGGATTTGACTTATTATTTTATTGTAAATATATTTTTGTTTAACGTTTTTTGTATATATTTTGCTTATATTTTATTGTAATTAATTTTGTATCGAAGATTTATGTATTTGTGTAAGTTTTTTATTTGTTCACCGGGCACCATGGCTGTGGCTTCCGCCTGTGACCAATCAGTGTGTTCCTCGGGCTCGCGGAGAGGGGAGAGTCGCGGGCGCTCGGGCGCACCAAGAGTGTGGGAGGCAGTCGTAGAACCGGCACGAGAGGCAACGGACGTGTTTGCGACGTCGCTCAGGGACGGTGAGATTGGAACGGGCGCAGTATTTGCTGTAGTTTCAGACTTTGCCGAGCAGAAGTGTTTTTAGTTTTGCAGTCGCCTTGTCATTCAGTCGAGTTTGTTACGTTGTCATTCAGTCGCATCTCTCATCTTGTAATTTTTCTCACGTGTGTTCTTCTCTTAATTTTTGCGAGTCGCGGAGTATTTTTGTAAACTGGACATTCGCCGTCGCATGTACTGTGCTTTTGCGTTTCTTCCCGGTCATTGTGGTGTACAGTCAGACAGCCATCTTATTGCACGCGAGTCATAGCGAATTCAAGTCTTTGCAGTGAGGGTAATACTCGTCACCGGCGGGACGTCCCGTATTTGTCAGTACAATATAAGTGCGTGGACCCAGGCTTCGCCCTAGAGAAATAGTCACAGGCAGAAACGCCGCACCCCCATGTAAAGTGTTCATATTACTGTGCATAAAGGACCATGAAACTTTATTCGAGTTGTTTTTAATTTTAATTCTGGAGACTAAGTACCTCGGCCACGCGGCCTGAACCCCCCATATCCTCCCTCTTCCGAACCCTGAGTAGCCGGCAAAATAGAAACATTTCAGGGACTAGTCGACCAGCCTACGACAAGTGGCGCCCGAACTAGTGTGGCCTAGCCAAAGTACGTACGTTTTCGAACTTTGTCTATGTTAAAAGACTACACATGCGGAATATTGAATAGTGGCAAAAGTCATAGTTCGCGGGACATCGGACATAGTTTTTTTTCCAGACATTGGGGGTGAAACGAGATGCGGAGACAATCGTGAGACATCGGAGCAGCTGCACAGGAAACGAGCGCGACACAGCGGCGCGGAAGCGAGATAACGCTGAGCGTCTCACCCCGGCATCGTATTTCGCGCGGCGGAGCAGCGGGGCTTATCGCTTGCCGCGCAGGATCACAAAACACGCGACGGGAAGAGATCGCCAACCAGCGGGAGATAACATCGCGGGAAAATACGAGATAAGGTGGAGATCGAATATACGTCGGGAAGACGAGTAACGGATAATGGCAGATAACTACAGGCAGTGCTAGTGGTACGGATTACCGCAGACGGAACTGATCGGCGCGGTATCTTGCTCATGTCCTTTGGGTAGCACGATGAAGTCGGAAAAAATAACAGTGCAACATGGAAACACGGACACAGACAGTGCGGAAAACAGTCACGGGCAGCAACCGACAGAGTCAGATGCAGGTAGCCAGGGGGAAGTGTGGCGCAAAGCATGCAGACAAGTGACTGAGTGCGGGCAATGCGGGCATGGACAATTACCGGTAGTCATGCGTGTAGTGGAGGTGCCGGAACTGTTACGAAGTTTTTCGGGGGAGGCATATGAGTATCCACGTATGTTTCTCCAAACTTGCAAGGACAGTTTGAAGGATATATCGCGGGACAGATGGGTGTCAAAAGTGAGTCAACAGTTAAGGGGACACCACAGACATAGTGAGCGGAGGTCGGGCATTTTCTCGCGGAGTGGGATGAGTTCGAACGTACATTGTTGAGACGCTACGACGGACCAATGGCGCGCTTCAGTTGCGAATGACAGCTTTATTGTACGCCGCAGGTGGAACGGGAAAGTGCGGAGGCATTTATTCATAGGAAAGTGTGCCTGTACCGACGTTTAGGCGCAAATCAACCATTGAGTGCGGTGTTGCCAATGATCTTCAAACAGTTGCATCCGACTTTGAGGTCGTTTTTGCGCAGTGCTATCGGACTAGACTTGTGGGAGTTTGTGGAGCTCGCGCGCAGTGTAGAAGGGGACTTACAGGTGATTAGGTGCAAGGATGCTTCGAAGGACAATGCGCAGAGATCTGTTGTCGCGGAACAGAAAAATTGGGAAGAGACCTGGGCAGTTGTCTTTTACGTGGCCCCGCCCCATCCGCATCATTCACAAGCAAGATCGGTGGCTAGACACGACCTGGCGACACATCAGGAAGAGCGCCGCATCGACAGACGCGTGACTGGGAGCCGACCAACTAGGTGCCTGTTCTGTCCCGCGGAAGAATATCATTGGCACGTGGAATTCCCGACAAGAAACCGTGTGTGGAAGAAAATGGCAGACGAGGGATGCCAGCCGGTAAAATACCAGTAGGGAACAGTGATACAGTCAACCTCTGTTCCCGGAGTTTCAGCTTGACTGAATCATGTGGTCGCCACAGAAAACACCGGCACAGCAGCGCAGAAAACGCGAACGGCAAAATGACTATACCGAAGTGCGGTGACGAGGCGCACGAACCGTTAGGTCACGTTGACACCAGAGTGCCCGGACAATTCAGCGCAACCGGACGGGCGGAAGCAGCAGGGCAGGACTACGTTGATGTGGACCAATCAGCAAGAGGAATCGCCGAGGCAGGACCTGGACACCACCACGAGGTTCTCCAAGGATACGACAACACCCAGAGCTACCAGCACATCGAGGGCACCAGCCATCAACGCCGAACCAGCAGATGTCGCCGGCGAGCCACCTGGGTAACCAGACGTCCCGGCTGTTCCTGGCAGACGCGGGGCCGCGTCTCCACTATCTCGGACAGCTGGGGGACGATACAGCCGAGCTCCTCCGGGTGCCAGTCCACCTGAACGGGCGCCCTGTTTGAGCCCTAGTGGACACGGCGGCCAGCCAGACCTTTGTTGCTGCTCACCTGGTGCCAGAGGGGGATGTGGAGCCGTACGAGGGGAATGTCCAGCTGGTAATGCAGGGAATTTACGCACCCACGTCTGGGTGCGCCAAGGTAACCATCAGCATTCGTGATAAATTAAGTCAGACAACCACCTTGGTGATTCCGGGACTGAGAGAGGACCTGATACTTGGCCTAGCTTGGTTGATACAGGAAGACGCGGCAATAGACGTCAGTGAAGGTAAGGTGCATGTGGGTCGGCAGGGCAGGCGTACCCTGTACCGGATCGGCCTACGGCCTCCACCCCAGTCCTCCCCACCCCTTAGTCTAGGGGACATTCGCAATAACGTGCCTCAGGAGTTTGTGTCGCTGTTTGAGGACGTGCTCGCGCAGCAACCACGGGTGTTTGCGGCAACAGACATGCTGCGCCGCACCACCTATGCCGAACACACCATACCCACCAGGCCCCACACACCCATCTTCGTGAAGCCACATGACACTGAGCACGGGGCACGGCAGGGAATTGAGGAACAGATTAGTGAAATGTTAAGGAACGGGGTAATTGAACCCAGTGACTCACCCTACAACAGTCGGGTGGTGTTGGCAAAGAAAAAAGATGGGACCCTGAGGTTTTGTGTGAACTCGATCACGATTCCCGCTCCACCACCCTTGATAAACATCACGGATGCTTTGGCCGGCCTGGGAAAGGCCAAAATTTTCTCCTCCTTAGATCTGAAGTCTGGGTACTGGCAGGTGCCAGTGCGCCAGGAGGACCAACCGAAGACTGCCTTTACCGCCCCCGATGGCAGCAGATTTCAGTTCTGTGCCATGAAGTTCGGGCTGATGGACGCCCCTGCGACATTCCAGACGATGATGGTCATAGTCCTTGACGTGCATGTGAGAAAGTTCGTGACTGCCTACTTGGACGATGTCATCGTCTGGTAAGACACGTGGGAGGACCATGCGCAAAACCTCGCCATGGTTCTCGAGCGGCTGGCCAGACATGGTCTTACCTGCGCGCCAAAGAAATGCCACATCGAGGCGGAGGAGATTCGGTTCCTCGGCCACATTATCGACGGGGATGGGTGCCGCCCCCTATCCGAGCACCTAGATCTCCTCGAGGCCAAGCCATTACCCTGGATGAGGAAGCAGCTTCAACGATTGATGGGGCTCCTAAATTGGCTCAGGACATTTATTCCAGATTTTGCCACAGTAACTGCACCGCTGACTGATCTCTTGTCCCAAAAACTAAGTACCGTTGGACAGAAGCTGTGGACCAGGCACTGACTGCTGTCAAGGCCCTGTTTCGTGAGTGTCATACACTGGCCAGGCTGAGGCCGGAGGAGCCCCTGTACCTCCAGAGAGACGCCAGCCAGGTGGGCATGGGGTCTGTGCTCTACCAGCTGGGGCCCGAGGGCCAGCGGCGGGTACTGGAGTATGCAAGCGCTAAGTTCGGGCCTGCTGCTCGCAAGTATGATGTCAACGAACAGGAGTGCCAGGCAGTAGTATGAGCGGTAGGTAGGTACCATCACCACTTAGAGGGGAGGTCATTTGTTCTTTGTACGGACAATCAGTGCCTGAAATGGTTGAACTCAATGCAAGGGATGAAGTCTAAATTCACCCGCTAGGCCATGACGCTTGAAAACTTCGGTTTTCAGGTCGAACATGTACCAGGGAGGACAAATCAATTGGCAAACAAGTTGTCCAGACATCATGATCCAGCCATGGTGTTCGAGGACGAAGGCAGCTGGGATGACTTGGTGCCACCCCAAGGGGGTGTCTCGTCCACGATAGAGGGGCAGTCGCCCGTGGCCCTGTACCTGACAACGCAGGCCAGCCCTGACACTGACCAGGGCTATGTGAATAAACTCTCAGACTTCGTACAGGCAGTGCAGTGGGCGCAACTGGGATACGCGGCGACCTTGGCGAGATGGAGGAGTTAAATGCGGAGGACCTACCTTTCAGGCATTGCAGAGGGGGAGTACTGCTGGTCCGAGTCCCGGGGGACATGGAGTCCTGGAATATCTACATGTCGGAGGGGGCACGGATGGCATGCATGTCCTTCTTCCATGACCACTCTCTTGCAGGACACCTGGGAGTGGAACAGACACTGAAAGCCGCAAGGGAGACATTCTGTTGGCCAGGCATCACAAGGGACATCCGGAAGTATGTCCGCCGTTGTCCAATCTGTCAGCATAGGAAGGTGCGGAGATCAGACGGAGAGGAACAGCAACGGCCCCGTCGGCCCCAGCAGCCTTTTCACACCGTGGCATTAGACATAATGGGGCCATATCCACGTAGCAAAAGAGGGAAGCGGTTCTTGGTCGTGGTAACAGATTTTTTCACAAGGTGGGTTGAGGCATACCCAGTGTCCAACGTACGTTCATGAACTGTGGTGGCACTGCTGGAAGGGCAGGTGTTCCTTTGCTTCGGTTACCCAGCAGTGCTACTGAGTGACAATGGCAGGCAGTTCAGGGGAACCAGGTGGAAGACGGCTTGCCAGAAGTGGGGTGTCGAACATCATACGACCCCCACTTACCACCCACAGGCCAACCCAACTGAGAGGCGGAACCAGGAGATCAAGGCACAGCTCCGCCTCCGGTTGGGAAATGACCATTCAAAATGGGACGTCCACATTCCTAATCTGTTATATTGTCTACGGCGGCGGACGAGCGCCGTCACCGGCTACTCGCCCGTGGAGCTGGTGCAGGGACAAAAGTTGGCCCTCCCGGGAGAGTGCCGCGTAGGTGCGGCAGCGACAGAGGGAAGATGGGGAGAGAACCCCCACGTGGAACTCTCTGAAATGAGAGAGCGGGCATGTCAGCGGCAGGAGCAGTACCTGCAGCACAACACTCCACTGACAAATCGCCCTCCCTAACCTCTTGAGCCAGGCGACCTAGTGTACGTCCGACAGCACCATCTGTCATCGGGCGCCAACAAGTTCATGGCGGGGCTGGCCCCGAAGTGGGATGGGCCCCGAATGGTGTTGCGTCGTGCAGGCGAGACATCCTACTACATCCACACACCAAGTGGACACCCATCTAAAATACACAGTGACGACTTGAGACGGGTTAACGACGAGGACAGGGAAAACAGGACGGGTCCTCATCAGACGACGCGAGGGGCGTTTCTCACGGGCCGCGGGACGAGCGGGATGCTGACAACAGACGAGAAGAGCGGGTGAATGACCGGTGGAAGGACAGAACATGAGACAGGACGGCAAGGAGAGGCATGACCAGCCGCAGGCGGTGGCACAGGCAGGACATAGTGGGCGGAAGAGGCAGGAGGACCTGGCCATCAAGTTGTCCGAGTGGTCAACTTAGGACAGCCAGACAGACGTGACTCTTCCTGGGTTGATTGAAGAGCCGGACGAAGG
Organism: Bacillus rossius redtenbacheri; assembly: GCF_032445375.1. Taxonomy (NCBI): domain Eukaryota; kingdom Metazoa; phylum Arthropoda; class Insecta; order Phasmatodea; family Bacillidae; genus Bacillus; species Bacillus rossius. The sequence continues at coordinate 40,887,031 of NC_086342.1, read as the reverse complement.
GCATACACAGGAGCCCCCGATGGACGGACAAGTGCCGACAGACGACAGGCCACGGGTCACAACCAGGATGGTAGTATGGTTCAAGATTCTGGCCGGGAGACACCAGGAGCCCCAGAGGCTTGGGGAGCCCCTGTGGCCACTAGACATTAGCCTACCTGACTATGACTTTTGGGTCCGGATCAAGGATCCCGAGACAGACGATGACGAGGAGGAAGACGACGGAATGGGTTCACCGCCCCTGCCGACGGACGAGGAACGAACAGACGGGTCTGCAGACATGACAGAGGCGGAGACGTCATCGGACGAGGAGGAAGCTGGCGGAGGGGAATGTTACTCTCAACTCGGGCGGCGGGCGCCGCGATGCAGTTGCCGCGAAACAGCTGGACCGGGTCATGTCCAGGAGACATTCTCGATGGCGGGCGATGGCCAGCTGGAACCGTTCGTGGGGGATGATCTACCCCACCCTCACCCAACACATTTTCTAGCACTTCACCCGCAAAACTGACACGTCACACTAGGACACGACAGGCACCAGGGTATATGCGAGACTTCGTGTGCTCGCAGATGGGCACAGTGTTGTCCTGTCTTGCCATCGGAGCCCTGAGATAGTGTCAGGAGCCTACTGCCTTATTTTGTCACTAAGGAGGTATATAATTCACGACCCACTGTACCAGATGTCGTCCCCACTACAACAGTCAGTGCTACGAAGTGCGCGGCTACGAAAACTCGTGGATAAATGAGAGGCGTTGGCGGACATAACAGCCTCGTCGGAGGAGGGGCATTTGACGTCAACCCAATGTCTCCCCGGCTCCTTCAGGCCGTTATGCCTCGCCAGCACCATCTCTTGCGTGTGCAGTGCGACGCAAGTGTAGCTGATGTGCGACGTGTTATCTCATTACAGGATTTGACTTATTATTTTCTTGTAAATATTTTTTTTTTGTTTTACGTTTTTTGTATATATTTTGCTTATATTTTATTGTAATTAATTTTGTATTGAAGATTTATGTATTTGTTTAAGTATTTTATTCGTTCACCGGGCGCCAAGGCCGTGGCTTCCGCCTGTGACCAATCAGCATGTTCCTCGGGCTCGCGGAGAGGGGAGAGACACGGGTGCTCGGACGGGCCAGGGGTGTGGGAGGCAGTCGTGGACCCAGCACGAGAGGCAACGGACGTGTTTGCGACGTCGCTCAGGGACGGTGAGATTGGAACGGGCGCAGTATTTGCTGTAGCTTCAGACTTTGCCGAGCAGAAGTGTTTTTAGTTTTACAGTCGCCTTGTCATTCAGTCGAGTTTGTTATGTTGTCATTCAGTCGCGTCTCACATCTTGTCATTTTTCTCAAGTGTGTTCTTCTCTTAATTTTTGCGAGTCGCGGAGTATTTTTGTAAACTGGTCATTCGCAGTCGCATGTACTGTGCTTTTACGTTTCTTCCCGGTCATTGTGGTGTACAGTCAGACAGCCATCTTATTGCACGCGAGTCATAGCGAATTCAAGTCTTTGCAGTGTGGGTAATACTCGTCACGGGCGGGACGTCCCGTATTTGTCAGTACAATATAAGTGCGTGGACCCGGGCTTCGCCCTAGAGAAATAGTCACAGGCGGAAATGCGGCAGCCCCATGTAAAGTGTTCATATTACTGTGCATAAAGGACCATGAAACTTTATTCGAGTTGTTTTTAATTTTAATTCTGGAGACTAAGTACCTCGGCCACGCGGCCTGAACCCCCCTTTACCGAACCCTGAGTATCTGGCAAAATAGAAATATTTCAGGGACTAGTCGACCAGCCTACGACAACCTTACAATTCTTGTGTCATGATAATATTCTCTGTTCTAATGTCTTGCCGTCAGCCGGGGTCTCGTTCTCAATTCCCGCGGCGAGTCTAAGGGGCTTGTTGTGGATTATGGTTTGATTTTCCGGGAGAGCACCAGGCTAGCTCGTGCGTCTAACCATTTGTATGGGTCGATCGGCCTAGCGTGCTTCCCTAGACTCTTTGGCTTGTATTTAATAGTGTAATCTAGCTGCTAATGAAACATGATGGCACTCCCTATTCAGCATAGATGGCTGGAGCCTAACTACGCAACAGAAACACTCATTTGCACACATGATCGTGTGTTTCATGTATTTATTGACGAACATGGATTGTACACGGCACTAGACTTGATTATTTCTTTGGACAGAAATGGATACACGATAATTTCATGACACTATACTCTTGATTGTGGTACGAATATCTCTCCCTAGGGCAGTTCGTCATAGGGGAGGTTTAGTGGTCACTTGGAGTTGGCCACGTCTGTATATTAAAGATAACAGGCGGTAAACCTAATTCGAATGTGTGAATTATTCACATTAAATTAATCCCGAGGGGATGTAGTTGAGGCCGGCAGACATTTGCTCGGTTGCGTTAACTAAAGATCTGTCTCCTGGAGCCGGCCAGGTCCGGATATTGGCTGTCCTTAAGGCGGCCCTGTGGCCCGTGGCCTTAAGGCAGAAATGTACGATGGCCGGGTTAATCCCTGCACCGTAAAAACCGACCAATGGTCACGTGTATAGTTGACTTTAATGAAGGTTTGAGACATGACTATAATTACCAGTGTGAAGAATCAGAGAATTGCAAGTTGAAGGCTTCCCACGGAACAATTACTTTCACCCTGGGCCGCAAGCTGATCAAAACTGCCGGAGGTGGCATGTATGAGTTGGCGGGGGGGGGGGGGGGGGAGAGAGAGAGAGAGAACAGTTCCACCGCATGCCAAGCCACGAGTCAAGAAAGAGATTACCATTATTCGGTTTAATTTTTGATAACTTAATCACTAAATGTACATGACCCTTGTGTGATTAATTATTCAGGTGATAGTTTCATTTCTAAAATCTGACTAAACTTTTGATTGCTAACATTGAAACTTTATTATTTGAAAAATGAGTCAAAAGAAAGACTCGCAATTAAATGTTAAAAACCACTTGTACTGTTTATGTTTGTGGTTTGTTCTGGATGTTTCTTCAGCACTTTACCTTACACTTAATTTAAGCCCTTGGGTCGTGATGAAACTTAAAGGTGTTCATTAATTACTGTGCCCTGAGGGGTCTTGCACTCGTGTGCTACGACATACTTTTCGAATAATGTGTTTATTAAATGGGATTGTTTTACGAGTGCCTTCAACGATTAATTAATGGTTGTTCGCGCTAGGTGGAGTTCTGTGGCAAAATTGTAACACTGGGAGTACTTGCGTCACAGCTCCGCGCTTGAAATGGGTTAGATTTGCTAGGGGTGCGTTCCACCAGTGGGAGCCAATACTGGCGGGCTGCGACCGGACTCGGATTACTTCTGGCGGTATGACATCAAAAGCCCCCCCCCCCCCCCCTGAAGAAGCCCGGTCTTGCACGCGATTAGGCTCCGCGGTGTGGTTACATTCCTAGCATGATGTTGGTTCAGCGTCAGGGTACCTGTGTGGGCTGCGGCTGATAGGGTCTGCACTCTGGACCTAGTGCTGCAGCTTATAGGGTCTGCTCTCTGGACCTGGTGCTGTGGCTCGTATGGTCTGCCCGGTGGGCGCCGCCCCGGTGGTGAGATGGCAGCTGGGCCGGGAGGCGGTGCGATGGTGTTGTGGTTTTGTTCGTGGTGGTGAGGCCTTAGTTTTGGCAACATGTCCACGCTGGTGGTGCTCTTGGTGGTTGCAGTTGGTAGTTTACGGTCACCGGGGGTCGATCCTCCTCCATCGTTGTTTCAGAGTCCCGGTTGCCACTCTGGGCTTTCTGGGGTCTCCCGAGATCATACTCGGCCAGGTACCCAGGGCGTCGCCTTTCTCTCACTGGTCTTGTCGTGCTGAGTTGTGGTGGTTCGGTGGGTGTCGCTCCTCGTTCGTGTGGGGTGTGTGTGGTTACTATTGCAGATTGTCGGTCCTCTGTTATTGGTGTGTGTGGAGTGTTTGAATCATGGTTGACAGGTGCCTCGTTTGAGTAGGGCTGTCGACTCCGCTCAGGGATACCTGGCACCTCGTCCATCTCTTCGTTGGCTTCCTCCATGATGGGCATTGCGCTATTTACAACCATGAGACACGTCCGTAATTTGTGGTCCGGGTGTGTAGAGTTGTATCCTCTGTTCGGAGTTGCCTGGTGTTATGTCGTCAGGCTCTTCTATGATGGCTGGTGTGTCCTCTGGTTGGTGTTCCGTCTCTTCTTGTGATACGTCAGAGATGGTGAGGTGGCCATGATAGGTCTCTTGTCTTGGTTGTTGTGACGTCGTGGCTACATTATAGTCGGTACGTCGTGGGTCCCTTAGTGTCGCTTGGTCGTCGATGTCTTCCCTGGTGTATGTGGTCGGTTGTCTGGGTCGTTGGCCCACCTGGCTGGTTCAGGCTCCTCTGCGACCAGGTAATCGGGGTCAGCAATCTCGTCTGCGTAGGGTGTCTCGTCGTGGTCGGATTCTTCTGGGAGTTGTCCACCAGGTGCCATGGCGAGTCGTAGGTTGTCGCGTTGGATCTTCTTGACGTGCCGACCCCCAAATTGAACCAAGTACGCAGTCCTCCCTTTGCACCTTTGCACCTTGTACGGCCCGCTCCAGCGAGGGGCCAGAACTGCGCAGTAGTTCCTGGGTGCTACTGATAGCGGGTAGACATGGGTATACACTTGGTCTCCTGCTACCGACCGGGGGTGGTTCCAGCGTTGTCTTAGGTGTGATTCCCTGGGAGTAGATCGTCTGTCATCATCGTGTGTCCTTGTGCATCATTGTTCTGCGCTGGTCGCAGCCTCCCACTCCTTTGTCGGGTTGTGGTGTTCTGTGCGTGGCCCACTCGCCTGCACCATCTCGGCTGGTGTGTGGCCAGTCGCTGCGTTCACGCGACGACGTGTGTAGAACAGGGCATCGGCGATTTGTTGATCCCATTGTGTGTGGTCTTCGCCTAGACTAATGTAGAGCTGAATCTTCAGATCCTGATTCCTGCGCTCGGTGGGGTTGGCTCTGGGGTGGTAAGCCGGTGTGGTGTGGTGTTGTATTCTCATTCGAGTGCACCAGTCCTTCCATTGCTTGCCGATGAAATGGCTGCTGTTATCAGTCAAGGCCAATTTTGGATAGCTCCACCGAGGCAGGAATTCTCTGGTCATGAGGTGAATAACGGTGGCAGCTCTCGCATTGCTGCATGGGTAGGCCTCCGTCCACCGCGTGAACATATCAGTCACCACTAGGAGGAACCTTTTTCCTCTGGTGGATCGGGGGTAGGGTACCATTAGGTCGAGAGCGATGGTTTGGAAGGCATGGGTTAGTTGTCGTGGGTGCTGTTGCTGCTCTTTGTCGCGTCGGCGTGCCTTGTGACCTGGCACACCTCGCACTCCCGAACGTATTACCGGATGTCTCATGCCACGCCGGGCCAGTGGTAGTGTTGGCAGACCGCGTTTCGCATCTGGTACGTGCCGGGGTGCCCCGCCAGGTCGTGGTCGTGGCAGAACTGCAAGACGGCCTCGCCTGCTTCGGGAGGCACGTACATCATCCATGACCCCACCTCTCCAGGTGCTCGGTTCATGACCCTGCCATCCCAGGTTTGCCATGCTGTCTGTTGCTCATCCTCCGCTTGGAGTCGTCGTCGTGTCATCTCCGGAGACTGTCGTTGGGCCGTCATGACTCGCTGGTCTACTTTGGTCACTGTGTCAGGTGGTGGGTCGGTTTGGTTGGCATCAGTAGTTATTCGCGAACAGGTGGCCATTGGATGGTGGGGTTTGGCGTTGGGTCCGGGTGGCAACATGTCCTCCCGTTCCACCATGTCCACGACTTCATACTGGTCGCTCGGTTGTCGTGACAGGGCGTCGGGCAACTGGTTTTCTTGCCCTGGCACGTGCTCGACCACGAAGTCGAAAGACTTGAGCAGTAAGGCACACCGGATCAGTTTCCCCTTACGTCCCTGCATTGTTTGTAACCATGTCAGGCAGCGATTGTCGGTACATAGTGTGAATACGCAGCCTTCGAGGTGCGGCTGGTATTTCCTTATCACCCAGATAACCGCCAGGCACTCTTGCTTTTTGCAACGATACCTGCATTCAGCTGGCCTGAATTTCGTGTTGGCGTACTCCACGACACATTTCTCTTCAGGATCATCTACTTGAAAGGGAACTGCCTCCACCCCTAGGGAGCTGGAATGTTTGTAAAATGAGAGGACGCTCGTGGTCGATGCGCGCGAGCGTGTGGCAGCGGGTGAACATGCTCTTCACCTCCTCAAACACATTTTGGTCTTCATTGCTCCAGTGGTAGCGCTTTTGTTGAGATAGTAGGTCGGTGAGGGGTGTTATGATCTGAGAGAAATTTGGTATGTACACCCTCAGCCAGTAAATCAGCCCGATAAACATCTGTAGTTGCTTTCTTGTGCGTGGGGCTTCCGTGGTCGCGACTTTATGCAGGTGGCTTGTCTAAGGCAGTTTTCCCTTGGCTTTGACGAGCTGTCCCAAGAATTCTACCTCTTCGGTGCCCAGGTGGCACTTTGCTGGGTTGGCCATTAGGTGGTGGGTGGCGAGTCTTTCGAGCACGAGCTCTAGGTGTTGACAGTGATCCTCCTATGTCTCGGAAAAGATGATTACGTCGTCCAGATAGGCGAGGGCGAACTGGCCTAGGTACCCCTCCAATACCTGCGTCATCATAACCTGGAATGTTGCCGGCGCACATTTTAGGTCGAATGGCATGGCTCGATACTCAAACCGCCTGCCGTCCGTGACAGTGAAGGCCGTCATCTACCGATCTTGTTGTTTAATCGGCACTTGCCAGTATCCAGATTTTAAATCGAGCATACTGAAGACGCGGGCTCTCCCTAGGCTGGCCACTGCTGTCTCTACACTAATCAGTCGAGGTGGCGCGCTAATTGTTAAGGCATTGAGCAAGTGGAAATCGGTAAAGAAACCTTAATGTGCCGTCCTTTTTTGGAGGCCAGTTAAATACATGCGTTGTACGGGCTGTTTGACGGTTCGATTACCATACTGTGTAGCATTTCCATGACTTTCTCACGTATGATTCGCTGTTCTTTGAACCCATAGCCCTGTGGTGACACGTAAATGGGTTGGTCCATGGTGGTAGGGACTGAATTTTCCACAACTGTGGTGAGCCATAAGGGCTCGTTGGTGGTGAAAATGTCCCATCATTCGTGAAGGATTTTGTTTATGGTATCAGTAAACTCTGGTTGCACGTTATGGCAGAGGTTATGAAAAGTAACGGTAGGGCCTGGTGTTTTAGGGGCTCGGCCCACCGCGTACACCGCGAAACTCACGGTCCGTCCTACATTTATCTTGGCAGAGCCCATTTCTAGCACAGCATCGTGCTCAGCCAGCCAGGGCTGCCCCAACACAAGCTCCTCTCCCAAATCACTAACAACAACAGCAAACACTTGAGTAGTCAGTTCCCGCAGGCTTACCTTCAAATCCGCGTACCCCAACATCTGGCTGGCGTGGGTGGTGTTCGCCAGCCGAAGCTCGCATTGGTGTGAGCAGAGGGTGCCGGGTGGCACAAGTGAGGGGTGGATAAACACCTGGCTCGCCCCGGTGTCGATAAGAGCGATGGCTGGACGACCAATGACCTCCACAGGCACGCGGAGTTGGTGGTCGGGAGACTGGATCAGTTGCCCTAGCCTTGGCGGTTGCGGCCACCCTGATGCCGCATTGTCGTGTGTCCGCAAGGCTGTTGTCGCATGGTGTCGGGCTGGTCGTTCGCTGTAGTTCGTTACACCCAAGTCGACGTGTTTGTTGGTCGTTTGGGTGTAGGCGTCATGGCCCTCGACGTTTGTCGTGGCGGCTAGCGACGTTTGTTGTGACGCGTCGTCTCACTGTGGTCGGATGTGTTGGCTGGGCGGGTATTGTTGTGGCGACCATAGGTGTTCATCGTGGGAATTCACTCCTCCGTTGTCATGCCCGTTGGCTGTGCATGTGTTGTCATGACAGTTAGTGCTTGTCGTGGCGAATAGTTCCACTGTTGGTGTTTCGGTCGGCTGTGCATGCGTTGTCATGTCGTGGCGAGTTGCTTTGCCATTGGTGTGCTTGTTGGCCGTGTGCGCGTTGTCGTGGCGGCCAGTGAGGATGGTGGTGGCGAGCTGCATCGTCGTTGGCATCTCGGCTGGCTACTCGCGGGTAGGCACAACGGTGGTCTGTGTCTGGTCGATTGCTTGTTTGTTGTGGTGCGTTTGTCGTGTGCGTATCGGTTGCTGTCCTGTTGGTTTGACTGTTCATCGGTGTTGTGGGAGGAAAACACTGTCTCAGTCTCCCCCCCCCCCCCTTGACGTTTTCCGTCGGTTGGTTGTCGTGTGAAGTTGTAGGCGGCCGATGGGTGGTTGGTGTTATTCTTCGGGGGTCTGTCCCCAATGGGCAATCACTGTGCCAATGGAAGGTGCCCCTCGGCAGCCTATCCTGCACTGTGGCGGTTGGTGGCTTAGGCTGGTTTCTGCTTGGGTTTCCTTGTTTGCCCACGGTGGCCTTTGGTCTTCGAGGTTTTGACCTCGATGTTAATGTTAGGGTGGCGGTGCCTGTATTGCGAGTAGACGTCGGCAGTTGGTGTGGGCTGCTCCATTCTTGGTCAGGATTTTGTGCGTTTCGCTACCAAGCTCGTTAAAAGTTCCTTTCCGTGGCCGTCGCTTTGCTGCACGTATTCCGCGACCATGGTCACGTTGCTGATGCGCATAAAGGGCTGGAGTTCATCTCTCAACAGCAGTCTGATGGTGGGTAGTGCCCGAGTGGGTTCTGCGAATGGTGCGATGCGTCTAAATAACTGCAGCTTGTGTGCTACGAAATTTTCGACCGGTTCCACTTCCCGTTGGGGGTTGCTATAGAACTGTGCAGTGCATTGCACCATGGTTGACCTAGCGTCGAACCGTTGGTTAAAGGCATCGGCGAATTCTGGCCACTCAAAGTCAAAGCGCCCCCATAATCGCCACCAGGCTAGGGCGTTCCCTCGCAGTTGCTCGCTGGTTCGCTCGGGCCATTCGTCGATGGGTATTCCACTCCGCGTTAGTCTCGCCTCGCATTGGTGGATGTAGGCGCGGGGGTCTTCGTGTGGAGCTCCGCTGAACTCCGGCAACTTCGACACATGCGTGGTGGTTCGTGTCGACCCTGTGCACATGGTGGGTGGTTGTGTCACGCCTTCGCGTATGCTTGGTTGTGCGATGGTTTGGTGTGGTGTGAATCCGAAGTACAGGTTCGGTTTGGTTTCGGTTACTGACATCATAGGTGCAAAGCGAAGAATGGCGACATTTTAATTCTTGAAACAAGTTGCTCCTCGATATCATTTGACATGAGTTCAAATCTAGCTTTCACCGTGTTGTTCGACAAAGGTATATCTTGTATTTTTTTTATTTTTTTTGCTTCTAACCCTAAAACTTCTTCGATGGCTTTGATCAAAACAAGGTTTCACAAGAGTTTCTCCTATTGTGTGAGGATTTTTCGATTGTGCTATTAATTTCGATATCTCAAACAATGCTTCTAATGTTTTTTCAGATGATGCATATCTTGTACCACTAGGCCCGAGTTTAATTTTTTTTTTAATTTTCCAATTTTCCTTGAAAGAACTCTGGTGGAGTGTCAGAAAAATTTGGATGAATCGTTTCTAGGTGACGTTTAATTTCACTGGCTTCAAGGCATAGTTCGCGAGAACAGTTGCGCATATAACACATTGTGGTTTTATTTCTCCATTACTTTCTATCAAAGTAAATCCTAATTTAATGTAACTATTATCATATTTTCTCTTAGGTGGCATTTTCTGAAAACAAAACCAAAATGCATTAGAATGTGCACTGTTACGATTTTATTATGTTTTATGCCAAGTAAAATAATAAAAAATAATATAGCTAAATTTTTACATAATTCATAAAATAAATCATTAAATAAATAAATATAACTGGTTTCCAAAAAATTCTAACCTTGCTATAAATTTTATAAAAAACTTAAATCTTTACTACACAATTTAAAAAATAACGTTGTCTAATCGTTAAAAACAAGGGTCTTTTTAGGTAACTTAAATTTCCCTTAACCCTCTTGGTGCCAGCCTCAAATTGTCTAATTCTATGATGGTTATACTAAAAGTGCCAAGTCATTTTTAAATGAATTACATATCTAGAGTTAAATATTGTCGTCCCTCGGCCTATGGTCCCTAATTTCCTGTAGTGAACTGTCCTGATTTGCCCGTGTAGCTCTCGTCGGTGAGAGAGTGAGTTCAGGCCAAAGTGGCCGGGACCGGAACATACGGGACCTGGAGGGAACGTTACGTAGGTAGGAGGAACGGTAGATGGTAACAAGGAAAATACGATGGTGTCCATTTTCACGAACCCCTTTATTCCGTGAAGAACCCTGCCGCAGCCTGGCCGGCACGTCGCGGAACGAGCGTCCTCCTCGCCGCAACCCGGACTCCAGGAAATAACTCTTGGCCACAAAATGCGACCCGGGGTGACATGGAATGCAACCCCGTAGCGAATTGTACCGGTTACGAAAGTTTACCAGTGTTAGGTGGCACTTACGCGACTCGTGACGTAAGTGGAAAAGGTCCAGTAACTACACGTGCTGACAGAGAGTTCGGCGGTTCGAAGAGGCACCTACACGGCCTATGACGTATGCAACTATAGTCCCGAGACGATACGTAATGATAGAGAGAAGTCCAGTGGTACAACGAATGCTGATATAGAGCAGCTTGGCTGCAGAGACAGTCCCGTGACGCTTACACTGGCTGCGATCTCGGAACTAAGATTCACGTCTCCCGAGCGGAGCGGAGCGAGCGCGCGTCTGCTCGTTCCTGTGTCTGGTTCGCCACTGCCCTCCTCCGCCCGTCTGCGTGCCAAGGCCCGCGGGCCGCGGAGGAGGGGAGGGAAATCGGCCGGCGTGGGAATGGCCCGTCTCGCGGTGCGCCAGGCTGCGATTACATTACTAACATAGCACTTGAAAGAATCAAAGAATCATTAAAAACGACATGACAAGTAATTAATTAATGAAACGAAAACACAAATGAATTAATTAATAAGTTACAAATTAAAGACAAGCGAAGTATTTATACAGCATTTACATACACTATTCCAGACGTGAGAGTTCTGTTACATCACACGTATATATAATTGTAGAGGCCCGTGACTACTTTAAAATGTGCAAACAAAACATAACTATTTACAACACCCTGACGTCCACTGACGTACCAGGGCGCACCCGGGTGCGTCCCTGCTCCTAGCACTTCACAGCCGGTGCACTAGGGGGAACATAACTCCCTTAGGCCCACGTCGGCTGACAGGTACGGCCTCTGCATCTAGGAGGGCACTACCACTGTCGTCATATGCCCCCCTCTCCCGAGGCCGTCCTGGCCCCCGACGTCGGCCTAGACCGGCAGCCGCGGTCGCGTCCGGCTATATGTCTGGTCATCGCAGTCAGGTACGTCTTTTTGCATGGGTCGGGCGAACCGGGGCAGTAGCTGCATCACACTGCAGCCGGCCCCCCGGCGCCCATCTGTCGTGCGTCTCGGGGCTTGTACTGACCCCGCCACTCGTAGTCCCTAAGGTAGCGAGGGGCAGTCATCTCACCAAAGGACCGGCGCAATGCTGGCTCGCTCCCCGCGTGAGTGGTCGTCATCGGCTTCTCGGAGGGCAAGTCTAGGACCACCTGCTGGGCCCTGTCGACATCACCCTCCCCACTGAGGACCCGGACCGTCACCCCGTCAGTCATGTTCTCGTTGACGTCCATTCTCGTCACCCGCCGTTCCCAGGGGTGGGCAGGTCTCCATCTACGTCCCTGGTCAGGCTCTGGAAAGTCCCCAAAGGGTCCCTCAGGCCGACCAGATCAACCTGGATAGTGTCGTCATTGGTCACGACCTCAATAAATGGTCTGCCGTTGATGTTGGCGTTGTCGTCGTCGGGCAGAAGTACCCGGTCCACAAAGCACTCCAGCTCTACCATGCTCGCGCTACGCGGGCCCCTTCCGCCCATCATGTCGGGTGACCTTGCCCCGCCCCCTCTCGCCGGTCGGGAGCTGTCGCTCCCTCTCTGACGCCCCCTTGCAGGGTGTAGAGTCGGTACTCATGTGTTGTCACGTTCGTGCATCGTGTCCTGTGGGTCGTCATCTCCGTCTATGTCCCTGCTTACCACCCACCGTTCCCAGGGGTGGGCGTGTCCCCGTCGACGTCCCTGGTCAAGCTCCGGTGGTGTCACCACGGGGTCACTGAGGTCGACCAGTATTCCCACGGCGTCGTCATTGGCCCCGTCCTCAAATAGTGGCCCGCTGTTGTCATGGTCGTCATCGTCGTGCATCCCGTCTGCCAATCGGATGTCGTCCCTGTGTACCTTTGCCGTACTGTGTCGGCGCGACGGAGGAGGTACGTGGTGGTCCCTAGTCTGTCAATCACCTCCTGCGGGCCTGACAACTTAGGGGCCAGGCTTGGGCAGAAGCTCCTCTCGGCAGACAACAGGTGGTGACACCTGACAAAAACCTGCTGGCCAGGCTCCAATTGCCCCGGGGGCTGGTGTATCTGCGGCATGCGTCGGGCCAGGTAGCGTTCCTGGCGTCGTCGGGCGTCTTCGCGTAGATCGTCCTTGGTTGTGTCGCGTGAGTCGGCGAGTGCGCGCGCCTCCCCGGGCAGGGCGAGATTTCGGCCCTGCACCAGGTCAGCAGGGGAATGGCCCGTGACCACGTTTGTCCGACAGCGCAGGCAAAACAGCAGCGTCGGTAGGTGCAGGTCCCACTTGGTGTGGTCCTCGTCCAACCGGATGCGCAGCTGAGTCTTAATGTCCTGATTCCGCCTTTTGGTCGGATTCACGCGCGGATGGTAGGTGGGCATCGTGTTATGCTCCACCCCCCAACCCGCACAGGACATTCGCCAGTTTCTCCCCGTGAACTGCACCCCATTGTCCGCTAGGAGGACCACGGGATACCCGTATCGCGGGAAGAACTCACGCTCAAGCAGGGCAATCACCGTGCCGGTCTTCACGTTTGGCACTGCGTCCGCCTCTGCCCAGCGGTTGAAGACGTCCGTGACCACAACAATAAAACGCCGGCCACGGGACGTGCGAGGATACGGCCCCATGATATCCATCGCCACAGTGTGGAAGGAATCTCGGGGCCGTCGCGGGACCTGTTGCTCCTTGCCATCGGGTCGTCTGGACTTGCGCTCCTGGAAACGCAGGCAGGCCCGTACGTAGTGTCTCACTTTCGCCGCATAGCCAGCGTAGCCAAGCCAGTGGAACGTCCGTCTGACCTCACGCAGCGTCTGCTCCGCACCCGGGTGTCCCGCCAGGGGGTGGTCATGCAGGTAGCCTATGACCCAGCGCCTAGCCTCGGGCAGCATGTGAGTCTGCCACCTGCTCGTCCTGTGAGCCCCCTTGGTCTGGAGCATCCCGTTCAGACTCCGGTAGCCCGGTACCACCCCTTCCCCGCACTCCGTCAGTCGAGTCTGGGTGTCGGGGTCCCGGAGCTGCGCAGCGTGGACCCACATGAGCAGTTCAGTCATAGTCTCTGGTCGAGCATCAGGCGCAGGGGCAGTGGAGCTGGACAGCGCGTACAACGCACACGGTTCCGGCAATAGAAAGTCCGTAGACACATCGCACGTGCCTGATCGTTATCGAATCTAGCCTCGACTTGTCGTATAAATTGTCCCCAATCAGTCTCAAAACTCCCGGCCATTGACCACCAGTTTCGCGCCTCGCCGCGGAGCTGTCCCGCCACTCGCGACGCCCACTCTGCCCGTCGCACTACGTACAACTTCAGAAGTTGCTCGCACTCCCGCAGAAACTCCCGCAGGTCCTCATTGTCACTCCCTGCGAACACGGGCAACTCGAACTGCGCATTCACGTATCGGACTACCGGCCCAACGAGCATTACTCCTACGGAAAGAGTGGTAACTTCCATGTTAAATGCGTGTCACAATAAGCAGACTGCTATGGAGCGACCGCAGCGATACCATGTGTGTCGTGATAAAACCTGAAATAACGAGCGTGAGGCGCATGCTCATTAGGAGCCCTTTTTTTTTAGCTGCCACGTGCTTGCTTTTCCCGCCATACAGAAAATTAACGATTTGTTTGTAAACAAAGATGCAGAGAAGCAATACATTCTTCACAAAGGATGTTACTTTATATTATTTTCTAGACTAAATTGGTCAATTACTTTGATATTGCCTTATAAAACACTTGTAATGAATTTTCTCGGCAAATCATTATGTACTAAATCGAAACAGGCGTGACTCGGACCTATTGCATCTCTGCATGTTTATTTCTAAAAGTTACACTCGTTAAATACTTAACCTTCTTTAAGCTTTCAGTTGCAAAGAAAGGCTTATATTCTTGTTAAGGTGCCTGATATTATCTGGTTTGTACCATATGAAACCCCGACATCTGTCATGTTAACCATAATAAATATATTGCCAGAATGGAATCACTTTCGTGAGCATTTTGTTTGGTTTAAGTTACCATGCGCATGTATAAAACGTACCTATATTTTAAAAACATACAGGCCTCTTACCCAGGTGTGAATACATTTAATTACACTTTTAACACATAGGTCATGGATGTTCTGTTATGAAATGAATCTAGTTATCATGTTCGTTACTAAAGTTTTTTTCTCCTGTAGGCCTGACTAAATCCTACTTTGTTACCATTAAAACCAATTTTACCACAACTGGTTTTACAGTTTCAACCCCCCCTCCCCCCCACCCTTCAGTGGTTTTATACACAGTTAAACATTAATAACATATTACCTCAAAATGCTGAATTACATGGTACACAAATAGGCCAAAATTGCATTTTGTAATAGATTCTCACTTATAGAATGGGCCTTAAATGTTGGCCAGCGCATACAGCTGGCTTCGCAAGGAGGTGGGAGGGAGAGTTTCACCACAAACTATGTGGCATTCCTACAGACCATGACATCTTTCTGCACACTGCAAGCCCGACCAAACCCCTGCTTGGCAGGTCCTCACAAGGCAGCAGTAGCTAGGTAGGTAAACTATCTTTCAGGCGGAGCAGCAGTATAGCCATACAGACTATACATTAACATATTGAGAAGCGAGAACATGCTTATACTTTACTAACTACTCAGTGAAATTGCGCTGTTGCACTGCATTGCCAGTCGCCACTTCTCAGAATATTTTTTTGCAGAATAAGAAGCATCTTGAAGGTTGGGATATAATGTAGGCTAACATTGACCCATAATCAACACTGTTAATATTTGTTGAACTATTCAGGTTATTAATCAGAATATATAAAACTAAAGCAGAATAATTAAATATAGCAGTTTTTGCCTAAGTCATGAGCATACATTTATCCAGACGGATCAATAATGCCGTGTACTCTGTTTTGCAAAATACTGGCTTCTGGGAGCCCTAGAAGATCAAGCTGTCAAAACAACTGTCCAAAAGTTGGCAAAAACAGTTAACCATGATCACTCTGATGTTTGATATGAAACCTATTTCAATGAATGAATTAATGAATGTCTTATTTATGTGCCATACTTTCTGAAAAAAGGAAAGAGGAAATTGAATTTGCTGTAAATAAAAAAATGTACCTTCAGACATGTTATACCAATATATTTAAATTTCATTCAAGATAACAAATTAAAAGGTTCACTGTTCACAAGACACAAAACCTAAACCCATGTTTACTGGTGCCAATAAAATTTGTAAATATAGTTGTCTTGTTTTCCTATATTTACAAAATTAATGTAAATTTTATATTTCAACAATCAAAAACAACACTGTTACAACAAATTAATGCTGTATAATAGTGTAAATATGTACCAAGGTAATTTTTCCAGTTGTTAGGGTTTCACCCACTCACTTTTGTGGTGCTGTAGTGCCATAACTGTCACAGGCAGTGGCATCTCGTCAGGGCAAGCAAGGCAAGCAGTGCTTGCCCAGGCAGTTTCCAGACATTGTATTTTTTAAATAAATATTTTATTCAGAATAGTATTTTACTTTGGCTCGTGCAGTTAGGTGTATGTATTTTTTACACTATCTTCTTGGGACCCAATACTGTGCGCTGTGCGCTATAAAAAAAGAACTCGTTGACATAAAAACATGCTGTTTTAGAAGCGTTGCTAGGTTTAGAAGCGCTGGTAGGACCGCTTTCAGCAGGAAGGCTGCCGCAGTAGTTTCCTTTCGGAAGGGGGGTGGCATGGTACAAAGGTTCAGGGAGGGGATTGGCTGGAAAAATACGTGGTAGAAGCTACGAAGGTAACGCTTTCTTGCCGAACTGGAGCGAACATGGCCGAAGCAGACGGTGGAATTCTTCCGCCGACTGCTTCGGCTATGTCCGCTAGAGTTCGGCACGGCAGGTGGC
Source organism: Bacillus rossius redtenbacheri (assembly GCF_032445375.1). NCBI lineage: Eukaryota > Metazoa > Arthropoda > Insecta > Phasmatodea > Bacillidae > Bacillus > Bacillus rossius. Next base: position 40,870,785 of record NC_086342.1, on the reverse strand, counting down.
GATGTCGCGTTTCAGTCGGCGGTCGTCTCTCGGGGCGCGCGCATCTCTCCCGCGGGCTGTTGGCTGGCAGTGCGTGGGGGATTTGTGGGCGTACGATGATACTACACTCCCACTTAGTATATAAGTAATGTAGAGTAGGTATTTTACTATCAGAATAATGTAAGTCAATCATTATTTTTCAAAAATAATGTATTTAAAAAAAAATGTCAATTTTTCTACCTGTGGAATAGTCAATGTTCAGTTAAGAAAACTACTTAGTAAATAGCACCATTTTGTACCTTGAAATCCATATTTTCCCGGCGGAGGGCCCCCTGACCCCCCCCCCCCCCCCAACCACATCATGTTTTGGTGTGAACGGAGTTATTGCTTCCCCTCATGTAAACTTCACGCCTCGCCACTGGTCACAGGGTATACTGAAAGCTCCAAAGTCAGGGTATGACCTACTTGGGCCAGATTATTTTGAAATGCAGAATATATTTCATGCAAAGGTAACCTGAATAGGCTATTTATATGTAAGTTACTAGTTTACCTGAGTCAAACAACATAATTTACTCTACTAATTAGTTTATTACATCCGCCAGATCATTTCAGAGTACAATTTTCTACAAATATATTGGACAAGTGAATTTTATACATTAAATATCATGATGAGCAAAAAATCAACCAATACACTCTTCAGCGGCGAGAAGAAGAAAAGTTATTATTTTATTTATTTATTTTTTAAAATGTCCAAGTCGACTACAAAAATATACAATTATATTGTACATGTAGTATAGGACTCGTCAAGAATATTAAACATTATGAATACACATTTAAGTACAATCATATACACATAAACGTAAATAATTAAATAGTAAAAAACAAATAATGTACAATATATAATAATAATACATTTTTAGCATATTTTTGCTTCCATTATATAATTAATAGAATAAAATCTGAATTCCAACAGCAAATCTTTCAGTATTTTTTTTTTTTTTAAATACACAAAGTTGGTTTTCTGATTAAAAATGTTTATTATAAAAACATATAGCAGAGTATCTCGGACTATTTGCAAAACATTTTGTACGATGAATATATGAAAATTATTTTTTGATCTAGTCGAATAATTATGTAAATAAAAATTCTGCAGTTCATTCAATTGTGAATGAGCAAATATGTATTCATAAATGTATAACGATGGTAATGTTAAGACACCTAAGCTTTTGAAAAGTTGTCTGTATGAGGTACGATTATTTACATGCATTATTATACGTACAAATATTTTCTGTATTTGAACAATTTTAGATGAGTCCGTGGAATTACCCAAAAATATCATTCCATATCGTGAGGTTCAACATAACCAAAGTAAATAATTTTTAAAGCATTTAGATTAGTCCATTTTGAAAATGTTCTCATAGCAAATAATATTGAGCTCATTTGTTTAGTTAAATGAGCAATATGAGATTTCCAATTAGGGTTCTTCTCAATATATTTACCTAGTATTTTGGTTGAATTTGATTGAGATATATTATAACTAGGGATGGGGCGACCGAATCCAATATCCGCCGAATCCGCCGAATCCTAGGGATTCGAAGATTCGGCGGGTCTGATATAGGATTCGTCAAAGGATTCGGTTTTTTACTATTTACGGGAAAAAAAATACAGTAAAATTCACGAGGTCCCGCATGGTAGGTTTTTCCGTATAAAGCGTTTAAATTGCCCGAGGTCTCATCATTTACGCCATTAAATGTGTGACATAAAGTCCGTTAAAATTTTTTCTGAAACTTTCTGTCTAAATAATGGCGCACGTAAATATGAAAAAAAAGACAAATGAACAACATACGAAGAAATATGGATGATATACCATAACTACAGTACAAACCCAATAGATATTTTAAGATAATTACCATAATAAGAACTAAAGATTCTTTGTAGATACCATAATTACTACAGAAGCATGATGGCTACCATATTTGCACTATATTTACCGTAACAACCGAGATGTATATTTACCGTGATAGTAATGTATTATTTATTTATGACATATTAAATTAAAGAACATTGTTGAAAAAAAAAAGGATGTTAAACTTTGATATGTACGGTTGGCACATTTTGCTAAGAAATAATGTGATGTGAAAGAATGCAGTACTACTACGAAAAGTGAAAATGGTACTCGTGGATTTTTAGGTTATGTCAGTCTCTTTCGTTTTTCAGTAATATCGGCCGAAAATTAACAAGCGTACTGTATCGGAGGTCGGCAGAAATGCCGATTCAACTAAATATTGGCAAAATCGGCTTTTTCAATACAGCTCTACATTTAATGACATGAGTAAACATATTTCAGATTTCAGGATATTGAAAAAGACTTTAATTTCCATGTAGGTTTATGTGTGTATGTTTTTTTTGCAAGTGTAAATTGAATGAAGTAAAATGCTTTTATTTTTATTACTTTCAATTGATTAAACTTTAATGACCAGTTACAGATATTTATGACACTAATTTTGAGGTTAAGCAATTTTACTAAAGCATTCCAGCCAAGCAGGTTGCCAGCGATAGACGCTTCTCTTCTGCTGGAAACACTATCTCATCTCCAATCGTAGAGCTAATTTAACTCCTGAACGTGCAGAACAAATTATTGTTCTGCATGATAGATTAAAGAACAGAATTTAATACTCTGTGACAATCTCTCTCAGAATTATTGTGCTGAAAAGTGGAAATGTTGAAACAATGTAAATGTACTTTTCAAACAACATGATTTTTGGTGCTAAGTTTGTTGAAGCTCAGTAAGGACTCCAGAAAAATTGACAAGGATGAAATTTTCCCAAAGATATGTTACATTTACACAAACATATACTTGGTTATGTTAGTTGGATGATATCAGTTACTAATAAACCAATGGAAACAGGTAAGATTCAATGGGAAAAAAAATGTTATTTTTTTCTAGCAGTGCAAAATGTAAACACACACTGTCAATACTTACCCAAAATTAATAAGCCCACTTCATTTTAATACTTTATTCAAACATTATACTAAGGTTAAGATAAAAATAATTTCCCAAAAGTGTAACTGTACCACAAAAGCTCGAGCTCGGCTCGAAGTAAAATTCTTAGGCTCGCAGACCTCTAGCTAATTTATAGAAGAAATCCTAACCGCTAATCTGTACTGAAACTGAAATTTCTCAAGAAAATATTTTTGTCTTTATATACACTTAGGCTATACCAGAAATGTACCAAACTACATGTGATAAAGTCAAGGGACTTTTAGTGCAAGCAGAATACATCTCACTTACATTAGATATGTGGACATCATCTGTTAAAAGATTCGGATTCGGGTTCGAGATTCGGCAATTCCAGTCGAGGATTTGAGTTAGGATTCGGATTCGAGGAAATCAGGATTCGCCCCATCCCTAATTATAACCATTAATCGATACAGTTGGGTCTTGCAAATTGTATAAGTTATTAAGTTTAAAATGCAGCCACGTTGTTTTTGTGTTATTAAGAATTAATTCATTAGCCTTAAACCAATCTACGATGTCCCTAGTTAAAATTTTAATATTTGCAATTAAACTTAAAGGGTTATCTCCATGTATAGATATATTAGTGTCGTCAGCATATAATACAACATTTTTAGGCAAATCGTTAACGTATATAAGAAAAAGCAAAGGTCCTAGTACAGAACCCTGAGGAACACCAACAGATATGTTTTGCTTAACTGAATGAACATTAGATTTTATGTTGGTTAAGGGATCTATATGTTGTACTACGACTACTTGTAAATGCTGAGTCAAGTGAGATGTTAACCAATTAAGCACTGTATCTCTTACACCATATGTGCTTAACTTTTTAATTAATATTTTATGGTTAACACTATCACAAGCCTTACTTAGGTCACAAAATAGTTATCGTCGATTTACAACGTCTGAATCCATGTTGACTGCCCACTAAAATTTTATTTTTCTCAAAAAATGACATTAATCTATTAAACATTAATAATTCTAATATTTTTGAGAATGAGGACAGAAGAGATATTGGACTGTAATTCTGACAGGCATCACAAAGACCTTTTTTATGCAAGGGAATAACTTTTGAACACTTCCATAAGGTAGGAAAATAACCTTGCATAAAGGATTCATTATAAAGATATAACAATGGGTCAACTATATAATCAATACCAGTCTTTAATAATAAAATCGGGGACAGCATCTAAACCTGATGAACGTTTACCTTTTGATTTATGAACTACTGACAATAACTCAATTTTAGTTACAGGAAATATGAAAATAGAAGACGATGTATAGGTTGTGCCAGAAATGGAGGCTGTATTGTACACATTATTATTAATAATCTGATGAACACGGAGTTGGTTATGCACTATTTTATAAAAATATTCACTAAACTCATTAGAAACAAATCTTTGCTCTTCTGGTTTTGAACGACAGCATCTTACTGCACATTTTCGCTCATAGGCATATCGTCCAGACACTTTTTTCTTTTCACGTTTTCTTGCTAACCAAATATTTTAAAATGATTTCTAACTTACCAGATGCAAGTTGTTGTTTACCACTAAACACAACATGGCGCCAGCAAGTCAACCCTTGCGAGTCAAATAAATATCCTACTTATTTTAGCGGAGTATTTTCAAAGCAAATTATTTTTATTATAATACTGAATAATTTTAAAAATTGATGTAGAAACTTCGTTACAAGTACAAGTAGCTATGCTATACTTGTTGAAGTCTTTAGTGTGACTGTGTGATATTGCATTTAGCGCGGTCACCTGTATCATGGCGAATGACGAACTAACAAAAAAAAGGGTCCATCATAAAAAAAAAAAGCCTGTGCAACGATTTCCTATTCCAGTTTCCTCCCCATGTACCGGCCCCTCAACGTCCGCGAGTCTGTCGCTCTGTTCCCGCTTGCCGCTGTTGTCTGTGCTGTCCATGCCGTCTGCGCTCCCGACCACGCCGCCGGACCTACACACTACTCTTTTCACGTCAACTTTTTCAGAGTCCTCTTCCTCGTACATGTCTGTCTCGAAACTGATCAGATCGTTTCTGTCCTGTTCAGTCTGTTTCCACGCCATCCTACACTACTGATCCGGGACGTAATCGTAATCTCCCCCAGTAATACAGTCCGCGCCTTCCCGTCGCGTTATCTTCAGCCGGTGATCCCGTTGCGTCGCCGTCTTGGATTTCAGTCGCTCCCACGTCGCGCTATCTCTCGCCGAAATGTCTCGGGTTCGCGCTGCGATATCTCTCGCCGACGTCTCCAGTTCGCGCCTTCCCGCGCCACGTTATCTACCGCCGGCGCGCCGTCTCGGGTTCGCATCGTTCTCACGACGCTTACGTGCGCTTACGTGCGTTCGTGTGTGTTTACGGCCACACTAGTTGGGCGCCATATTTACAACACCCTGACGTCCGCTGACGTACCAGGGCGCACACGGGTGCGTCCCTGCTCGTAGCACTTCACAGCCGGTACACTAGGGGGAACATACCTCCCTTAGGCCCACGTCGGCGGACAGGTACGGCCTCTGCATCTAGGAGGGCACGACGATGTCTTTAATAACTTATTACCTTTCATTTCTTTTTACCTTTAATAACTTTTTTACCTTTAAGTATGGAAGTTTAGATTTTTTACATCATATAAATAAATAATTCTAGGTCATTTTTTAATATTAAATAAAAACATATAACACATTTTTTATTTTTTTTATTTTAAAGTTCTCGTGAAAAAGTTATATTATTTTTAATGGATTGGCGTGCGAATAGGGTCTGGTTATCAATGCAATATTCTTGGCACTAAGAATTTCGTGGGAAAATATAATCACTTCAACTATTACAAAAATTATTTTCAACACACAATAAACAACAATAAAGAATAACTGTCAATTTATAATATCCACGAAACTGCTTATTATTTTTTGATAAAGCAACTTAATAATTTGTTTGCAAGAAATATATAATTTTTGTTAATATTTGCAAAATAAATTTTTATAAGCAGGAACACATACTTATGTAGAAAATAATTAACACTTATAATTTACAAAAGAATCAAAACATAATTTTTTTAAAAATATAAGTTGAATTTCTCACAACGGAAAGTTAAATTCAAAACGAAGAAATGTGCACAAACGCAGTACCAATCTGTTTCACATGATGTTCCTAAACAGCGTGATAATCCTGCTCTCTATCAGCGAAGGAAGACTGAAGTGTGACAGCTCTGCTCTCTATTTTGAGAAAAAGCAACTCAATAGTAGGGCGAGTGAAACCGACAACGGTAGAGTGTACTACAAGTGTCGTTTTTCGATCCTCCAATTTTTCGTACGACATAGAAAAGGTGATTTATCCGACTTTGGCATTAAAAGAGTTAACGGTGTTTTTATTTCGTTATGAAAACCCTAAAACAGCATAATAACAATTCAACAATTTTTATAGCATATTTTAAAGAATTTTTGTGGTTGGCTCCACTTTTTAATTTGGGAGGCCAGTGTTATTTTACTATCTTAATTTTTAATGTCATATCGTTTTATTTTATATACAATTAGGTTTTCAACTAACTGTACCTAACTGTTGTGAACATTTGTAATACACAAACACAAGAATCATATATGTAAACTAACGTCCACATTCTGTTTTGTAATTGCATGTTTTTATTAAAAAAAAGTTTAACAGAGAAAAATGTGTAGCCTACTTACCCTGTTCATATTTTATCACAATATCCATACGATTACGAATATTGAGGAGTTACAGATGTTGACCCACTAAACAGCTAAACAGAATCACTAACACAACACTGCTGAGCAAAACAAAAGAAAACGTACAATTGACTGACCGGCTTGCGCCATAATGTTTAGTCAGTTGCTTGCCCTTCCCCCGGTCGCCTGCGCGCCGTGCTCGCTTTTGTTCACCGACGCGCGTTCATTCAAAGTTTGAAATCTTTCACGGACCATATTTTAGCTCTTGCGTACCACTGATGGTCTGCGGACCACTGGTTGGGAACCACTGATGTAGGGACTTCAGAGGTTAGGTTTGAACAGATTTTTCTCAATTTTTTTTGTGCTTTTGTAACTTCTCAGTGAAAAGCTTTGGCTTTTAACTGAGAAGTTGGAGGGGTAATGTAACAACCCAGATTACAGCCTTCCCCATACAATCCAGTAATAATCATTTGTTATAAATTTTTTGTCTTATTTCAGGTTAGGTTTTCAAATGATATAAAGTTTTTTTTTTCTTTTTCGAAGTTAGATGTAAAGTGTTTCACCGGGTTTATTGTTTTTATTACTAAAAATTCATAAGTTTATGTTGTGAAGATTTTTTTTTGCTGGCTTCTTTGTGTGGGAAGGCGTGCTGACGTAATTCTCCTTCATTTTTCCACAACCGAGGATTTGTTTCACACGCTAGGAGTGTGAGTCACGGTCACGGGATTGTGAGAGAGCGAGACAAAATCGCTGCGTCGTGGGAACATAAGTAAGCATTCCGTGGAAGCTTCTGTTGCCATGCGCCGTGATTGGCTGAGAATTACATCAGCGAACCCAGAACACTGCCCACACAAAAGGGAGAGGAAGGCTGTAAAGGCAGTCATTGTCCGAGCACCGGGCCGAGCGGTCGTTGTTTGGGCGATGGCTCAGTGTTTTATATATATATTTTTTTAGATATATTTAATTTTTATTTATTATATTCAGAATATAGGGTACTTTACCATGAATTAAAAAAAAACAGGTAATACATCGAACATTGTGTATGAATTTCTTCTTTCTTCGTGACCTGCAACCTGTATGTTCCACTCATCACCTAATTTGAGCTAGCCGGAGCTGGTGGGTGGTGACAAAATCAAAGTGAATCTCTGTTGTGTTCATACCATTTAATGTGAAATGCAACATACATCTACACTAAACATAAAAAATAGTGTTCAGTATTAAATTATTTAAAAAAATAACTCCTTGAAGCCTTATAAAACTTTCACTTTCAACATTTTCCATGTGTTTGGTCAAATAATGTCAGAGAGTATTAATTTTTTTTACAAGTTGGATGACTTGAGTTTTCATTAAAAAATTATATATAGGACTGGTTCTAAAATATGTTTGTCAAATTTTTTGTCTCCAACGATAGTGGAGACTTAACTAGGTGAAACATAACTTCCTATTTTCTCCGTCAATTGAAGTTGGGCAGATAACTTAAAATATGTTTTTTAATAATTTCACACTAAAAATTACAGAGAAATTAAGAAAATGGTACTAAGCAACATAGTATTTCATTACTTCTGACACTTTAGATATGGTATTGTCGGTACCATTGTGAGTGACATCTTGTATAGACTTTATTACTTTCCATACTAGGCTTACTGAACAAATGACCATTACTTACTTGCAGAACCAATTGGCGGATAATACTCTAGTGTCATGCCAATTATGCCCTTGGGTTAAATTCTGGCTGAAATTAAGAATATTAATAATAGAATTAACTTAATAGTTTTCTAATAAGAAAACCAACAAGAGAAAATTTTTATAAATTAGACACTCGAGATAAATTTGTTTGTGGCCAGTTGTCACAATAATTTTGCAGTATTAGTTAGTGGTGTCAGTTTGATGAATCGGTATTGTCTCTCTCCGGAGCAGAGTTGAGTTAGTTGCACTGACTGACACTGGGTGGTTGTTAGGTACGTGATGTCCCTGAACACACGGCCGACGCGTGTGCTGGTGTGTAGTAGCAACAGCCGTCCACTACTATCTGTGTGCGCGCACGCAGCCGGTGGCCATCTGCTGGTAGCGGATGTGGAAGCCTGTCTCTCGCAGCGGCCTCGTCACCTCGTCCGAGTGGAACCTCAGCGTGATCGGTCCTGCCGCATGGCCTGGAACCAGTCACACGCGAGCTAGTCTTCCAGCTCTCGCCACAGATGTGGACCATCCAACCTCGGGAACGAGCAAATTCGCACATTCTAATGTTGCAAATGCACTTATAAACACAAAGCTTTGACACACATTTTCATGTAGGATTCTTTAAAATTACTCTGAGAGTGATAAATATACACTAGTTTAGTTTTCAACTACATTCCTGGACGTGAATAACCGCTAGAATTCGCTGACAGAGCAGCGATATTGACTATTCAATAATTTTATTTGCAGTCCAAAACTTTAAGCTCTGCAATGAAACGGCCAATGTACCTGGCGTTCACTGCTGTGCCTCCCCAGGACAAGGGGAAGGGGTGCAGCGTTACGCTTCACTCAGTGGCGGATTCACCAGCAGGGTGAGTATGCTTGAGCCTAGAGCGGCAAACTTTGGGACCAAATTTTTTTTTTTGCTACCTCATAGAAATCGAAAAGATTTCTGCATGACGGTTTTCTGTTTTCTGATGTATTACAGATAAGACGTCTGCAACAAATTTTGCCTATGACTTTCCCCTCTCCCTTGTCGTACGTTCCGTGAATCCGTGTAGCAAACTTAAACTTCCATATTCTAGAGTAAAACAGCTAGTTCGCCCCCCCCCCCCCCCCCCCCCCAACCAGTAATCGGCCTCTACGCCCTCTGCCCACGTGATTGGGCTTTGATTAGCTCAAAAATATACCCAAAAATTATTTTACGTGCAATTTCAACAAAATTGTTGGATTGTAAGAATAATGCAGGACATGAGAATTGTAGAGGCAAGGGCGGCCAGGGGCACTCACTGGTGACGGGCGACGGGAAGGAGGTGTTGTCGGGCGGCTCCAGGATGTAGCCGGTGCGCAGCTTCTCGGCCGTCTCCACCACGGCCAGGCCCGACAGGCTGCGGCCGCAGAACTTGTCGCAGGAGCTGGCGGTGAGGGCCACCGGGTCCCCGTAGGCGTCCAGCTCGTCAGGCCCCCCGCCGCGGCCGTCCACGAGGTAGAGGTAGTCGTGCGTGGCCGTGTCGCAGGCCAGCGTGCCCGCGCGCCCCACGCCTTCCTCCAGCGCCTCCCCTGCGGCGGCATTCCCTTCTCTCCGAGACTCCGAGCAACTGAGACTACGTGTGTGTGTGTTGTTGTGTGTGTGTGTGTGTGTGTGCGTGCACGTGTGTGTGTATACACACACACATACACATACATATATATATATAAAATTTTATATATACAGTGTAAACTCTTTATAACATCACTCGATGCAATGACAAACTCCTTAAAACTTCGAAATTGCTTGACTTTGACTGGTTTACCTTGTTTTCTATACATTAATACACTCTATATAGCGTCACGCTCACTCTATTTAACGACAACAATACGGCATTGTAAATCATAAAGCAGTACTTTCTAAGTTGCCGAAGTTGTTGATAAGAACTGCAGCTGTGTACGTTCTTTTTGTTTGCTGGTTTGTTGTTGTATTATCTAGCACGTGTTTTACTTCGACTGACGTAACGGAGATTCCAAGAAATGTTGTCTTTTGTTTTTGTATGATGAACTTGCACATGTTTACCTCAGTCACTAGACTTTTGTCAAGTTGTTTACACGTTATCATTATCGCAGTTGCTTACAGACTTTCCAACTGTAAACATGGCGAGTAAACGAAAATCTTTGTGTATTGACGAAAATTTTTATTAATACGCTCAATAGAGGCGGGAAAAAAGATCAGTGATGTTGGAAGACGCTTTGGATTTAGCCGCTCTACCGTGTCTACAATAATGTTATTTGTATGAATATAAATGTTCGGGTGTAAAATGTGTACTATATTAGTAAATCTAAATACATATTAATATAGAATAGTAAAATGATATCTTTTCTCTCCATTTAACGACCACTATCTATTAACGCCGATAAATGCTTAGTCCATTAGGTGTCGCTATATAGAGTTTAGACTGTATATATAGAGTTACACTTATCACTGACTTACTGTCTCTAACTTCAAAGAGATATGTATAACAGGCGTATCATGAAGCACAAATATTAGCCTACTCCATAGAGAGATGTATAAAATAAACAATGGAAAAATTGAAATACAGTTACATAAGTGTTTGTTGTATTTATCATTTTTCAACGGGCGCCTAGTACACAATATAATTATGAAATCATGTGTTAAACGTAAGGCCAGGCTGCTGTTAATTTAACTTTTTTGTATAACGGCTAGCACAACATGTGGTTTATAAGATTCTCATACATTCAACCCTTTCGAACAATTAAACTAAGATTGTAAACACCCTTTGTTTAGTTCATCTGAGTGAACGTGTCCCTAACTGCAAACTGACATCAGACAACACTCCCTGACTTTTCAACTCCGTGGTCTCACTTATGCTATTGTTAGAGCCAAGATTATATGGTTTTATTTTGAACCTGATTTCGTCATTTAAAACCACACATTTCGTCGTTATTTCGTCTTTTAAAAAAATATGGCTTTTTTAAGCTATTCATGGTACTTACACAATATATTTCACGATTGTGACATAAAAAATAGCAGTTGGGCCTATTGTGTTGTTTAAAATCACATTTAATCAACATTTTAATGTTATGATTAAACATTTTCTCTTAAAAAGTACCATACATTCTCAGGAACTCTCAAAAAATCTGATATTTTGGTAAAAAAAAACAAAAATAATTGGGAAAAAAATTGTAAAACTCACAATAAAAGCTTATAAAAAGCCATTATTTAACACGCAGCACATATTTTGTGTGGGTTTATAATAATTGCACTAATGTTCGTATAAGAAGAGAAAAAAAATCGGACATTCTGCTTAAAAATACGGCAGCAGTAGCTTGTGCAACGTAAGTGGGAGCGCGGGAATCTCGTCTAGACAGGCTGGCGGCAGCACAGGCGGCGGATGCATGACATCATACGGCTTACCTCTCCTTCCCTTGTCCAGACTTCAAGGTTCATCCCTCCCAGGAATACAAACCATCGTGTCTCTCTCCCCCTCCTCTCTCAACGTCCTTTGGCATGTGAAACTGTCAACATCCTTCCTCCCCTTCTCCAAACTGCGTGCAACGAAAGCAAGGTTTGTATAGTCCATTTATGGTAAAATGAAAAATTCTTAAGGGCCCCCGCGACAGCCATTTACCGTTAATTGTTTTGATACAATTTGAAACAACATTATTTCTGCTGGAAAATCACTGAAACTTCAAAATTTATTTAATGGAAAAATTTAGCAGGGCCGTAAAAGTATTCATTTTTGCCGCAAATGAACTATACTCGCCCTTCCTGCCGGACAACATTCTCGGCGCGTGACGCATGGCAACTGCAGTCGTGTGCCGCGCACAGCCACGAAAAACCTACGCGATTTCCAAAATACACTAGATATCCGACTGGAGTCTGCTTACGAAAAGCATTTAAGAATTTGTTAATGCCCAACTGGTTCTTTTGATATAGGATCAAGAGGATTTAGAGGAGATAAAATGGGTAAAAGGCATGTTTTCGAAGTTTTAGGTGTAAAAAACCCGTTACAAATTTCTTGAAAGTATCAGAGGGAAATGCATTACACCTTTATCTTTATTTTTCCGCCATATAATGTTACGGTCACCGCTCAAATTTCACAGTTATCTGATGGGAACGAGATGACTGCGCGCCAGTTCAGAGCCTTGCACTTAGAGGTTTTACCGCGCTAGAACTACCATTGAGCGTCGCTCTTATCATCCCGCTTCACTAACACACACACTGACCAGACGGCGCCTTGAAGCTGATTAGAGGAAGCACGTAGAAATGCAAAAGCAGGAAATACTTCCAGCTTATCAACCAGGACCCGGGCAAGTCTTGACTATCAAGCTTTTCACATTAAAATATAAGAGACTTGTATTGTGTAATTTCGGTGTTATTTAGCGGTTTTTCTTAAAAATCGCTTTTATCGCATTTTCCATATAAATTCGCGATTTTGCGATACACCATATAATCGTGGCCCTGGCTATTGTCGATTCCAAGATAGTGTGTATTGAATTATAATCATTCCAGTTACCCTTCGTGTAAATGTGTATATTTTATTTCATAAGGTGATTTTAAAACTTTAATACAGATTACTTGATTGGGGGACGGAGATATAAGGTGAGGCAGTGACGTACCCACAAGGAGGAGTAGAGATGGTATTAAGTAGCTTGGGAGTCACACACTGGTTGAACAAAGTATATCCGAATTAAAAAAAAGGTTCTAATAGCTAACATAGGTACACAGAGTCATTCTAACAGCACTAATTATGTTTTGCCGTATTCATGCATCATGAGCAGTGCGAGTGTTCTTCGTGTAGCTTTCCGTAATGAAGCTATTTTTAAATATGTCATGCTGGTGACTGGTTTAGCAAATACACTAGAGTCTATAACTTATCAGACAAAAACAGACAAAAACATGTTATATGCGAAAATGTCTGATAATAGGATGATGTTAAAAAAAGTCTATTAAACGACAAACTATGTTATAATTTTACACAATAAGCACCTAATAATAATGTGTTAGAATAAAACAACGAAATAAAATAACTGGAAATACAGCTTGGTTAAATAATTAGTTGCGGTAAAGTCGAAAGCACCAAAAATAGACTACGCTTGCGCAGCTTGTAGTTTTTGACGCGTATTGATTTTTTTTTAACGATAGGATGTGGAACATGAAAGGTCGGATGAGAGAGACTCTACTGCACATACTGCAGTTTCTAGGGGCCAGCAGTCATACCCACCATCGATGGAGTTGATCCAGAACTTGGAGCCGTCCACTTGTCTGTATACAATCTGGCAGGTGTTTGGTAGTCGCTTGATGCACATGGCATAGTCCAGGTTGCTCTGGTAGTGGCCCTGGCCTTTGTCGTAGTTGAAGCTCTGGATGCTGCCCGCCTCGCCGGTGAAGTACTGCAGACAGCCTGCCGGGGCTTCAACAGGGACAGACTGTTGGCAACAGTGCTGGCCAGAGAAATATCAAGTATCCAAACAAATTTCCATAATGTTTCGTTTTAACTCTAACGTTGTTTGAAATTTCTATTAGTTAATATAATTGCACTTACAAATTTCAACATTTAAATAATTTATACTAGGGTAACGAAATGCATACCTTTTTTTTATGTAATTAAATTATAATTTCAAATAATCAATTGAAATATTTGATACGATATCAAAGTAACTCACCGACAAGTTCCGGGTTCTCTACGCAGTCGATTTGCGTGACTTGTATTCTCCACTCGTACGGCTTAAGACCGGACGTCATGACCATGAGGGAGACAGAAACACCGTCGGTTGCGGCTGTGTCGACTGGAACATATACTAGGAAAGGGGAAGGGGGGGGGGGGGGGGGGGGGGAAATTGAAATGCATAACCATGTATTATTGCATATTATGCTTCTGCATCTTTAAAAATGAATTCATTTACATGCTTATAACATTAAAATAAAAATTTTTTTTAGTCAATCGTGTGTATTCCAACACAAATCCTTTATAAAGACTGATTATTAAATTTAGTTATTTACTGTAGATTTTTTGTCCTTTAGGAACAGATAGCACTGCATATTTTAACATTTCCACAATCTAATATTTAACCTGTTTAAGTAGTAGCTATTTAAAATGCTTGATATGACCCTTTGTTTATGTCGTAATGTCGTACCGCCACAGGAACTTGTGGTGAATAAGTTACCAACGCATCCCCGCAGTCGCCCGCCACTTCGGAACGCACCCGTTACGTGCCTCCATCATTTACGGAGATAGCCCATTGTCCGTTTCGATGTAATGCGATTTAAGAAATTACCAGAATGTCATAGGAACTTCTTCCGATTAATTAAAGTCAGTTGAAACAAAATTTAAGCCGTTTTAAAGGTATAATGCAATTTAAAATCAACACACACCGATCACATGGCTGCTAACAGTGCAGTCCAAACAAATCGATATCAATTTTCTCTGTGCCTCCAGTGTTATAACTTATGCTATGTTAGGGTAAAAAAAGATAGTGTTTTAAGTTATATTTTTTAGAAACATCTCAATAAGTGAGGGTGGGGGGAGGGCACTCTCATTTCACCAGGACGTAAAGTTACGAAGAATTATGCAAGAAACCTTTTGGGAAGTCGACAATCATTTTATCTATTTTCCTGATAATAATTAAAATCTTGCTGATTCACTGAAAATAAAGTTTTCAAATATATGTTTAAATCAAACACTTAAATTTACTTTTTTTAATCTCCAGATTTATTAAAATTTTATTTAAACATTTTATTGAAATAAACTAAATATTGAGATTTTCTAACAGAATCTTGTGGTAATCATTGATTCTCATTGACATTGTATTTCAAGTTTGTACATAAATTATTTGGTTCATTTATAAAAAATAAAATATTCCTAAAATAACCTCTTTATTTAAATTCTCTTATGAAATATTTTGATAGTAGTTATAACTTGAAGTGTTCCAAATAGCTTTAAATTTGGAATATTGTAAAAACATTAAACATAGAAAGAACATTCAATGAGATTTTATTCTATTACTTCTCATTTACCATTATAACCAAAATATTTAAGTATATTTTGTTAGTTGGTATTTATTTTGTTTTTCTTTTTTATTTACCTTTACAAAAAAAATGTTTGATGACTGTTTTGGTATTTTCTGCTACCCATTAAATTTATACCCAGCGATATCCAAACTCTTCCAAAAATATATATATGTATAAGCCATGTTTCTGCCGCCTATATCTCGCAAATAGATGTTAAGGCACATTTGAATTATGGTATTCTGATGTTTCTGCTAACTCTATTCATTTGAGCACCTTCATACGAATCGCACTGTCAATATGGTTGCCATCCTGGTGTGTACTGAATCGAATCCACAGCAAGGAAGATTCTTGAACGACCGTTACAATTGACACGCTATGTAGTTTTTCAAGAGGTTCTTCATTAAAAACTATTCTTTGTCAAATATTTTCTATAATTTCATACATGTATATCGGAAATATTTTCATTTGTACAATTTTAAAAGAAATGGGACTTTTAATAAATTGTTCGTGAATATTAAATTAAAGTGATTGTTATATTCTATATTCATCATTTTTCAACGGGCGTCTAAGGGCCCTCGGCAAATGAAAAACTTACACCGATGTTCACGTAGTTTTTCATCTTTCGTTAAACCAAGTTTCAGTTGCATGATTAACTACGTGTTTAAAATTGTTATTCGGAAGCACTAAGATAATGTCTGATACATTTCAGACAACATTTACAAACATTTTTTTTCTGTTACTATTACTTAAAACAATGAAGAGATTGATACTGTTTTTAAAATGTACTGTTATTCACTTACTATGTTGCCCAAAGTTTTCCCCGCACAACTCAGACAGTCCAAAGCCATTTGGCAGTGTTGTCATGACCATGAATCTGTCGTTTCGGCAAATTCCCATTGAAGAATGGGGTCCCATGATGGAAAAACGATCAAAATCCAACCTGAAATTAAGTTGATACACATATATATATATATATATATATATATATATATATATATATATATATATATATATATATATATATACATACACATACACATATACACACACAAAATTTTAATAGTGATAATATTAAATAGTAATTGGAATTTCCATGCTCTATTGACATCCAAATGGAAGGTAAGTAATGTAAACTGAAATCATATTTAACATAACAGAAAGTTAAAAAAAAAAAAAAACTTATTTTTACTATGGATAATACTATAAAAACTACTTAGGTGAAGTAAAAGAAATTGATGCCCAAAAACAATGTGAATTATTTTATACCGTGAGCTAATAGATACCTAATCTATTAATTAAATGCAATGTCAATCTAGGTAATCCCATGGTTAATTTTTTTTTAATTCTCAGGTTTTTAATGTAACCTAAATTGACAATCCTATGGAAGGAATTAGCTGCTTAAACAGCTACATTAGTAAGCTATAATACTCATGATCATCACTTCAACATGATGTCACTGGCTCGGCGACTAAACACCAGCAGATGAAAGGATGGCGATATGTTTACTTCTCATATAGCCTACATTAGTATAAGGATAGTCATCTTATAGGATCACTGTAAGACGTTTGTCACCACCTCATTGAAAACTTCTTTACTGAGCATTTAATGTTCTAATAAATTTATTTCGCACTGGCTTCGCTCGCCCAATTTCCGGGTACTGCTGATATTTTACAATTGTAAGATTAGTATGTGATAGGCTATATTAAAACATATTTACTACAGATGAAGGTACAATAAATGGTCGGAAGCATAAAATGATTTAATTCAAAACAAAACCATTCAAGAATGGTATTTTTTTTTAAATTGGTTATATGTAGGCCCTTTTAATTTTTAGTGTATATTAAGTATCTGATTTTATAACTTCTGTTTTAATGTTTTCGAGGTATATTTCACTTTGATGAAATCAAACTTATCTCCTTTTTCGTTTCATGAGGATGACATTTTAAAAATTTGTTAAACACACGCTTATTTCTTTTTAGTTAAGTATTTGTCATCCCTTGGTCTGCAGGCCTCGTTTTCCGAGCCTTCACCACCGTGTCAGGAGTTTTATTCCAGCATAACTGACAAGGAGATAAGTCCATACAAAGATGTTGCCAATTACAAAAGTCAAAATTTCCTTCTCGCTCGCAATCACCTAAAGTGAGTGGACTCAGCGTTAGCAGGTCAGAAAAAAAAATCACCTTTTTCGGTGAAGTCTAGTTTTAAATTTGTCTGGTTTAACAGTTCCAACTGATTGACTAATGTCAATATGTTAAATGTGAAAAAGTAAACAGGACAATGGCCGGTCTTTTTTTATTGTCATGTTCTCCATTAATTAATGTCATATCTTAAAAGCAAAACTAATGTAAAAGTATGACTGTAGTTCTTTTTACTTCCCCCCCCCCCCCCCCCAAATCTATTAATGCAGACTGCTTGACTACCAGCTGCACAAAATGAAACACATATCAAAATAAAACTTAGTAATATCACCAGACATACATGAATGTGTATCATTAAAAAACAAATCAAAGAAATATCTCCCTAGCAGAGTTGGTACAATAACAAGTGTTTTTTTCAATAGTATCCATAGCCATACTTACATTTGAAGAAATTACCTGATTTGGCAGATATTTTCGTTGATTACGTCAATTCTGTAGTCGCAGAATGAGCCTACCGTGTCCACGTTGGGGTAACTCGGGTTGACGAAATACGACACAGTCTGCGCGGAAGTGTTACGACAACTCTTCTCCACTGCAAAATAGCAATAATTAGTACCATGATTATTGAGAACATTTAATTTATAAAGTTAATTATTAACTTCCACATTTTCTAGAACCCATTATGTATTTTCAAAAAATCACAATGTAACAATATTTTAAAATTTAAAATTTGTTAAATTTCTGCAGAACTATCAAAAATATTAAGGCATACATCCCTTTGCACTAGGTACCAAGTAGAGTTTCAAACTCACAAGAGCATGCATTCGCTACTAAATGTGTGTTTACCATTAGTTAAATCAATAATAAAACGAAAACCTTGTTTGACTCTCTGATATATTCTGCCTTGATATTAGAACATCACATTATCGCTCGAGTCATGCACACATATTGAGGTCATGCTGAAATTTCTGCATGCAACAAGAACAGACTTAACCTGCCAATCCCAGGCTTACATGGTTTGAGGTTCACATTTTGTATTAATATAAATACTAAACATTTTTAGTTTCAAAATAATAGCAGTTGAAAATAGTTACATATTTGTTATTATTTGGAGGTAAGACACCCAAACCGTGGTTCATGGGCCATTTTTGGTCTGCCGAGGCTAGGTAATAGCCCACCACACTGACAGTATAACTTCTCTACTAAACTAAATGAACTTAAATAAACAAGATAACAAATCATTACTATATTTCAATCAGAAAATAAATTGACATGAATGAAAACTGTAATTAGCTGATAAAACACTCAGATGTTGTGTAATAATGTTCTATCACAAACCACAATGGTATGAAACAAGGAAAATAAATCAAAAGGGGAACGGGTGTTCGTTACTGGTACTAAGAATACCATGTACAAAGTACTAATTGCCAAGCTTTTTTTTTTTTTTAATTTTTGTAATGGCCCTTAATTATAAAAATGTTTAACACAAATTAATATTATGTGTATCTTATAAAGTAAATGTGAGATAGCTGTGAAACCCGCTGACATGATGTGCTATAGTATGCTCGGGAGGGCTATTTTGTGCTGAAAAGGCATACCTTAAGTTGATTTTATAACCAATTTGGATAACACAAAAAAAAAATCTGCAAAGCAAACTAATCGTGTAAGATAGGGTAGCATGCATAATCAAATCATAAGCCTTCAAATGATATTTCAGCCCTGTGTCATTTACTATTAGGTAAAAATTAATATTTAAATTGCCGCCACCAGTGCTTGTAGGGACGAGCATGTTTGGGACTCAGAGAATCATACAGAGCCATCCAGAGAAATGACTGCAAGATTCTGTCTGTTTTTTTTATTTTTTTTATTTGGAAACTTGATTGCTTAGTTAAAAAAATCACATTATATTTAAATCTACTAAATATATAGGTACTGACTATAAACTTTTTTTCCTTGATGCTGACCACACTCGTTAGTGCTGTATCTGCTCGCACAGCCGTTACGCCCGCTCGTCACCTTGCCAAGGCGTGCGGGTGACAGTGCGTTGCGATGAACACACTCAGTGTGAGACGAGTGCAACACGGCGCTACATAGTGTACAATTGACGTCACCGACAGATCGATTGCCACCCGCGTGACAATCAATCAGGCTCTTTTTGATGGGACGTCTAATAAATCGATGAACGCCGGCTGCACGCACGAAAAAGTGTCCCGTTAGGCTGTGTCCCGTTACTCTACGCTCATTGTTCATTTACCCTGTGTCCCATTACGCTCATTGTACGCTTGCGCCGCACAGACAGAAGTTAAAACTTAAAACTTTGTTTATAAATGTTTAATATTAAATAATTTCTACGTCAAAAATACTTAAGAAAATGAATCTGATTACTAGTATAATTTCAAGTATTTATTATTTTATAATTAAAATAAAAATGATTAAATTTTATTCATAAAAGTATGCAATCATTTAATCAATGTTTTGTCAGACGTTGTCACGTTAAACTATCGTCCGTAAACCAACTTTACAGACAACCAATCTTTTGCTTTGAACATGTTACATTATTTCTGAATGTCATTTATTAGACAATGTTTTCTCATTGACACTTAATGCATAATTAATAAGATTTTCAGATATGTTGCGAATTATC
Organism: Bacillus rossius redtenbacheri; assembly: GCF_032445375.1. Classification (NCBI taxonomy): domain Eukaryota; kingdom Metazoa; phylum Arthropoda; class Insecta; order Phasmatodea; family Bacillidae; genus Bacillus; species Bacillus rossius. Next base: position 40,850,649 of record NC_086342.1, on the reverse strand, counting down.
GCAAAGTCATGGTCTCGCCTACTCCACAGTTACACATGAATTCTCGCGGGAAGGGACCTCCAGTGCCATCTTCTGCGACGGAGCTAGACGCATATCCCACCGCCGTGCCTATCGTCGTTTGTGTTCACCGATCTTCAGAGGGATAGTAAGTTTCATTCTTTAACTAGCTGCCCAACCCGGCTTCGCACCGCTATACTAATGGAATAAAATTTAGTCACATCTCCCATTTACAGTAATGGTAAATAAAAAAAAATTCAGTGAAAATTTATTTCAATGCTGTATAATGTACCGGAGAGAAAATGAACAGCACCGATGGTGTCCCGACTCGTGCACGCAACGTACAACTGATGTACCCGTACTTCGCTACGGCAGTCTACAGGCAGATCACTCTTGCGCCGCTCATTATACATGCCCCTCCTTGTGGGTACGCCACTGCCGCGCGATGCCCGTTGCCATGGAGACGCAGAAGGCATGAACAATGCAAAATCCTGTTCTCATGCAGACAAAGTACCCACTGTTGCCTGGTTTTAACCACCCATGGGATCTAATTTTCGGAAAATGTCATCCTGCGTAACATAAGGAACATTACTGTGAAGTTTCAAGTCTGTAAAATATATATACTTGAAAAAAGGGCAATTTTTGATATTTAAAGTACCCGCAAAATTTCAACAGTGATGAGGACTGCACTAACAATGAAATAGTCGTTAACTTCTAGCGCCTGCGGCATTGTCAACACACACTTCGTACGTGTACTGCATGTTGTATCTAACCCCTTCCAACACATTTGATTCTAAATTGGACTTTTAGTAAGGATCCCTAATGTTACGTACTGATAATATAATATAGCATATAGCCTTCCTCGATAAATGTACTATCCAACACTGACAGAATTTTTCAAATCGGACCAGTGGTTCCTGAGATTAGCGCGTTCAAACAAACAAACAAACAAACAAACAAACTCTTCAGCTTTATAATATTAGTATAGATTCGTAGTCTTCAGGCTTCGTGGCTAGTCCCACGGCTGACCCGAACTCGCCAGCCGTTTAACATAATACATGTGTGCCCCACGCAGGAGTTTTCTTTGGCCCACGTAAGACGGTCGCCCGGTCGTGGGTTGAAACCCGGGCTTCAGTGTTAATCTGTGTGTCGCAATATGTTTCTCAGCTTCGCCCGCACAGGGCTACCGGTTTGGCGATCAGTGCAAACATGACATTTTTTCGTTAAGACTCGCGGACTTTCAGGGCCTTTTCTTTGTCCGGCCAACGTAGGTCATTTGCTCTTAAGAGTTCTCGGCTCTCAAACGTTAATAGTAAACGCTATATGTTAATGTCTGTGTATCACATGGTCATATTCGCGGGGAAAGGAAAAGGCGCCTTGTTATTTTATAATTAATAATATGTTCTCATGCAAGCATGCAATCTAGTGTACTACGTCAACCAGGGATGTAGCCACATGGGGCGGCATGGGGCGGTGAAACCCACACTCGGAAATCGCCGACCCACACTAATTTTATCTAAAAACCATATCTCTATTCCTGGATGTATGGCAAGGAATGTTATCTCCTTGTTGCGCTAAGCAGTTTTTGCCGCCTGGCCGGAGCTGGAGGAGTGAATATGGAAGGGGGATGAGCTATTTTTAGACAGTCTTGCTGCGTGTGATGTGCCGCTGCAGAGAAGCTCTCTGCTACTTCCTTCCCACCCCAAGTCTCTACGTTGCTAGGCAACCATTCCTCCCCCTCTTTCCTTACGTTGGAGGGACAAAGACAAGGTCAAACACTCCGTGCCGCCTAGCCTGGCTCGTTTGCCGCCGCGCGTCTGATGATTTAGAGATAACAGTGCCGCCAGGCGTCAACAAAGGACCTTCCTATCTTCCGTGTTAAGTGACAAGCAAACCACTCTACTGCACCATCAAAAGTGACATGTAGGCCTATACTAAAACATTAATCTGTTGTATGAGTGTCAGAGTGGATAGGTCAGTTGGACTTGTGAAAGTTTTTCTTTGTTATTGAGAGAAGGCTTGTGTATTATGAGGTGATGACTATATTTACTTGTTACTTCCAATGGCCTATTTCTTGAGTGCCAAAGGAGTGAGTGAAGAATTTGTGACAAATGGTATACTAATAAAACTTTTGTGAGAAAACTAACATAAATAAGCCATTAGTTTTAGTAATAACATTGTCGGTTCTGTATTTATTTTAAGATATTCACAAAGAGCTTTCTTTTACAGTAGTGTAAACATGTCTAACAATGGGAAAAGAAATCAGACAATTACAAAGTTTTTCATTTCAAAACCAAGAAAAAAACGGGAAATTTTTCTGGACAGTGAGAATGTTCATTCTGAAGAGACTACCAAATCAAATTGTAAAGTATCAGAGTTAGAAAACAAGTGCCTTGTGACAAACACTGCGCCTATTGAAGACCAGCCACCAGTGCCATCAACTAGCTCATCAAGTGTTGTGGGTGTATCTACAGAAGACCAGCTACCAGCAAGCACACTAACACCCTCAACTAGTTCTGCAGTTGCAGTGGGACGAAAACAAGCAGTCACATTTAGGCGAGAGTGGAAAACTAACAGAGCATGGTTGGTTTACAACACAGATGCTAAAGGTATGTTCTGCTTGCTGTGTCAAAAATTTAACAAAACTCCTTTTGATAGAGATACTTGGACAAAATCCCCATGCACTCATTTGCGATTGGAAAGTGTTGTTCGACACGAAAATTGTGCTGCACATATTGATTCACTTAAACTTGAATTGCAAGCCAGCCTTCATGGTCCCATCAGTGACAAAATACAGCCAAGCATGTGTGAGGAAGATCTCATGAAAGCGTTTGCATGTTTATACTTCTTGTGCAAAAAGAAAATTCCTCATACAACAAACTTTGAGCCTATTTTGGACTTGGCATGCTTTCTTGGTGTTCCCATCAAAGACACAATTCGTGTAGCAAAAAATGCTAATTACTGTAGTAGAACATCCATTCAAGATATGGTAATTAGTTTATCCACTGTGACAGAAAATGAGATCTTGGGCAAGTTACAAAATGCACCATTCTTCTCAATTGAAATTGATGAGACTACAGATTCAGCTGTAGTTGAACAATTAGTCATTCATGCACGTTATGTTGACAGTGAAGGTGTCCTGCAAAGCAGTTTCCTGAAAATTATTGACATTCTCAGTGACTTAGGAAATAGTGGCCTTAGTGGTACAAAAAATTGTACCTCAAATTTGCAAGGTGTTGCCCTGAACTCTGTTAACATTTCAAATGCTGTTATATCATATTTGCATGATAGTGATCTATGTTTCTCAAAGCTGTGTGGTATTGGAACAGATGGTGCACCTGTTCTTACAGGTAAACATAATGGGGCAGTTAAAAAGATAAGAGAGAAACAGGTAGAAATTCAGCAACAGCTAGGTGTAGAAAATGTATGTGAAGCTGTTGGTGTACACTGTGCAGGCCACAGGTTGAATCTGGCTGTATCGCAAGCTGCTGAAAAGACCCTTGGAATAAAAAAATTCTGTGACATTATGAGGCAGGTATTTGACTTTTACCAAAACAGCTCTGTCAGAAGTGCTGGCCTGCATGAATTACAGTGTCTATTTCCTCAAGATCCACAAGGCAAGGTCAAGCAGCCTAGTCATACAAGGTGGTTGAGCTATGGAGAATGTGTACTTCGGATGAAAGATATTTATCCAAGTGTTGTACTTAGTCTTGAAAGGGAATGTGAAGAAAGAAATGATGCAAGGGCTCGGGGTCTGTGTTCTTATGTGACTGAATTCTCATTCATTGCAACACTGCTGTTAATGTGTGACGTATTACCCATCATGAACCGTCTTTCTAAAATATTTCAACAGGAAAATGCTGATTTGAGTATTGTGAAGTCTTTTGTAGATTCAACCATCAACAAACTTCAGAGACTGAAAGATTTTGAAGGATTAAATGAGAGGGAAATTGCATCATATTTGGAAATGTGTGCAAGTAAAGGTGTCTCAGTTCACACCAAGCCAACAAATGCTGCTCATTTCAAGAACATTAAATTACAGTACCTCCAAACACTAATTGAAAACATTCAAGTCAGATTTACCGATTGTGACATTCTAACATGTTTTTCCATTTTTAACCCTACACATCTTCCATCTCCTCATGACCATCGCTTTGATGTGTATGGAACAGAAGCTATAAAACTGTTGTCTGCAAGATTTGGATTAGAATCAAGACTTTGCCTACAAGAATGGTGTGAAATCAAGCAATACATGGCTGATAACCACAGGAAAAAGACTTGTACAGAAGTGGTTCACTTTCTTTGCACTGACAAAACAATTGGCAGTTTGTTTCCAAATATAGCCAAACTCGCACAAGTGTACAGAGTCATTCCACTTCACACAGCTGACTGTGAGAGAGATTTCTCTCAAATGAAGCTCAAAAAAACTGACTTGAGAAACAGACTGAGTGAGTTCACGCTTGATTCCCTGCTTCGCATTTCACTGGAAGGTCCAGATGTCCAAGATTACCCATTTAAAGCACAGAAGAACAGAAGAATTCGCTTGAAATAGAAGTGAACGTTAACGATGGTTGAGAAAATTTGGTTAAATTTAAACGGGGGTGTTGTTTTTCCTAAAACAATTGACGTTAAAGTTGTGGTATTTAATTTGCTGTGTCGCCATTTTTTTGCAGGCAACCCACACTCACATTTTCCTAGCTACATCCCTGGTCAACCTTCAACCTCGCTGACAATAGCCTTCAGCTTCAGTAATGTGTAAGGCCATCAGCATCTCAACATCTCGCGCATGACCACATCAAGTCATGTAACACCAGTCTAGTGTGCAAACCAGTACATGTCGTAAGGAGCACCGATTCCATGACCGGGGCAGACCATGTCCAAGAGTAGCGTCGGTGCCCAGCTCATCACCATATCGCCCCGGCAAGGCAGTTAATCATCAACGTTATGTTTATGTATGTAGACATTAAAAAGCTTGCCGTTGTTTGAGTTTTTGAAGACTGATATGCCTGATATTACTGTTAAACATATCAGTGGGAAATGTGAAATGCCAATTTTGTATAAGTTAAAAATTAAAAATATGTTCATGCCTACTTCCGAAGGCAAGTAAGTATGAACTGATATAAAGTGATAAATAATTTATGTAGCATCTTGGGATGCTGCAATTTGTTTTAACTATGATTAATGAAAATATATGGTAGCCCAGTAGGGTAAATGCCTTGGACAGGTTTATGTTCATTATGTTTTTTATGTTTTCTGCAAGCACCCTATCCGCTTTTATAATTCAATGCGATACAGCAGAATCTCAGTGATTATAGGGAACGTACCTATACAACAGACACCGTTGTTCTCGTCGCAGGAAGACAGGTCCATACCGCCCAGCTCCTCGCAGTCTGCCTCGCTGTAGCACACTCCCAGGGCTCCACTCTGAGTGCGACACACCTCCTCCTCGCTGCTCCGCGCTGCTGCGTCTGGCAGCAACAAGCACAGTGTTCACCTATCTGCACTATAGTTTCCCTATGTGATACATGAACTGTCTCCCGTACACATTCTTGTAGCCTGTAAACATCACCTCCATCAGCTTCTCGTAGCCAGGCGCTGCTGTTTTATTGACGTGACGACGTCTAATAAATCGATGAACGCCGGCTGCACGCACTAAAAAGTGTCCCGTTGCGCACATTGTTCCATTACGCTGTGTCCCATTACGCTCATTGTTCCGTTATGCTGTGTCCCGTTACGCTCATTGTTCCGTTACTGTGTCCCATTACGCTGTGTCCCATTACGCTCATTCAGGGTGGCCACTCTTCTGGGATAATAAAATTCCTGGTTTTTTCCAGGTTTTTTCAAGGGTGGTTTTTATCAATATTTGCATACAATTTGCATTTTTGTTACACAAAGCACACACAATATGATGTTTTATTGCCGTTAAACAATAGACAACTTAACTATAGGCTTAAAAATTAAATCAATGAACTTGCTTAAAACAAAACCTACCACCAACAAAAAATTTATAATCTCACGTCACAAAAATTACTTGACACCAAACGCACGTGTTTTGCCCCTCTTGCGTGGCTGGCTAATGCTGTTCTTCCCATCCATGCTACCGATATAGATTTTAAGATTACAGAAATTGCAAATAGCGTTCGTCCCGCACTTTGGATCTTTCTCCACCCATTCAAACTCTTCCGTACATTTGTCATTGTATGTGGTGACCGAACTCGTTTACATTTTGATAGTCTGCGCCAATTACATGTTAGATTAAAAGATTCAAAACAACGTCCCGCACAACTAAACTTTTAAAAAAAACTCGAGAAAAGTATCCGTGATACCGTGACGCAACAACATGAGCGCAAAGTAAAAACAAATATACAGTAGAACCCGTTTATAGTGAACCCGCCTATAATGAATTCCCGTTTATTGTGAATTTCCGTCTCGGTCCCGGCAAAATGATGTGAGGTTATGTATTAATTTATTGGATATAGCGCACAACTTTTGTCAATGTTGATACGTTTTCCCGTGTACCACGAACAAATCTTGTCGACATAATGCACATTTAACTCAAATATTTTCATATAATTACAAGTATTTTCACAAAACGTCTATTCTGGATCACATTAACGTTTTTCTCCGCAATATGCTACTAGATTGTCCACTGTTCACATTATAAACAAGTCGTAATCGAGTGGCCTCGGTAGGCTACGTGTAGCCAGAAATGGTGCTCAGTTTGGTGAAAATAAATAATTTTCCCTGTATAATTAAAGAATGGGCGAACGCGTGTACATTTAATAAGTTATCAAAATTAAACATAAATTACCACCACACAAATACGTATGTACATTATAGCAGCAAATTCAATATTTTTACGTCTCAATTTTATCGTTCACGTTTCGGACATTTTGATCGCGTAAGGTTTGTAAGACTACCACTAGATAGAACTCTGTGGACTAAATTTTTCCATAGAAAGTAAGAAATTTTCGTTCCAGCTTTAGCAACTGCGATACTAAATGATACGTAGTGTTCTTTGATGCGCCAGACTCGTTATTTTTCGTTTATTTACTTTTGACGGTAAAAAGAATTTCGTGTTATTAAGCTGCAAATGTGCTTCAATAAGAAATACGTACATAAAAAAGGGTGAAAAACACGTAAAAAAACGTAAGGCATTATCTGTGCGAGATAAACTGGACATTATTAAAAAGGTAGACTCCAACCCCACTGTCCCGCATGTGTTAATATCAAACGAACTGGGAATTGCAACATCCACATGAAGTACAATATTAAACAAGGTGAACAATCTTTCTCAAGCTGCGAATACGTCACAGAGTATTAAACGCCTGAAAAAAGGAAAATACGCCGATGTCGAAGAACCATTAATAGAAAGTTTGTACATGTGTAGTGTATTAAAAATATCTGCATTTGCTCATAAAACTGTTGCTTTGAGTATTTTCATTCGTTCTTTTTTTGGCTTAGGCCTATGTGTAGTAAAGATTATGCTTTTGAGTATGTATTGCCAATATAAAAGTTTTCCCAGATATAAAGTTTCCCCTCTATAGTGAACATATAAACTACTCCCTTCAGATTCATTATAACAGGGTTCTACTGTACATACAAAACTAGTGCTACCAACATGTCGTGCGAGAAATTACTACCATCCTACAACAACATTTTCAGCCAAAATGCTGTTGCTTTTGAATACAGAAACATAATAAGTATGGAAGTCTGAATTGTTAACGGTTTCTTACGTACTACAAAAGTTTTTAAATGCAATATGAACAAATTAACTTTCACAAAATATAGCACACGAGCACACTGTCGTGCTTCGACGGGTGGTGAACGTGCTCATTTAACAGCCGTATGTTATTGTGATCGTTACTTCATAAAAAAAATTCCCGGTTCTAATAAAAATTCCTGGTTGATTCCAGGTATTCCTGGTTTTTTTAAGAAATCCTGGCTATTTCCCGTATTTCCCGATTTCCCGGTTGGCTGGCCACCCTGTCATTGTACGCTTGCACCGCATCTATCTATCTTCCACTCGACTGTTTATAAAGTGAAGTGAAAAGTTAATGTGGTTTTCATTGCTTATTACAACAAGAATTTCGGCAATAAAGGTTAATTATTCTTGCATTTTAAAAATCTGATTACTTGTATAATTTCAAGTATTTATTCTTTTATTATTAAATTAAAAATGATTCAATTTTATTCATAAAGTATGCAATCTTTCATCAATGTTTTGTTATGGCGTTGTCATGTTAAACTATCGTCCGTAAACCGACTTTACAGACAATCAATTTTTTAAATTTTTTTAGCTAATATATGGTACATAAAATGAATATCTAAACACCATTTTTCGCTATTTAACAGTTTCAACCACTTTATCTGATTAACCAACTACACTATTCTAGATTATTTGGAAACAGTTTCTGTTGACACCACCCCTACATCTAAGTTATCAATGAAGTTTTTTTTTAAATTGAGTTTAAGCAAACTTTAAGTATTTAATTTTAAACTAACCATTATGACACTTAAGGGTTCGAAGGTAATTGTGTGTCATAAGGGAACGAAAAGGAATATTGTTTATTCCTAGTTATTTTATTTTTGACTCGCATTGTAAATGCTAACTGTGAGTATTTAAAATAACTTAATAGTATCATCCGCAAAAACAATTGTGTGCTGAATCGCTCAAAAATATTACTTTTGCATTTTTAATTATTTTTTTTGTAATGATGATGCCTTATCTGAAAATTTCACATATATATATTTTTTCGGTATAAGTACATGATAAACAAAAATTGGTAATTTATCAATGAAGCTTTAAACAAATATAACAACAGTGTTTTAAGATGAATTAATGTGTTCTTTAATCTTATAAAACATGGGAACTGGTGAAGTAAAATTATTTAGTATCATAAATCAACATTTCTACATCACACAAGTTTCAAAAACATACAGCCAATCCACAATAGTCTAGATCCTTTTTTAACTGAGTAATTGAATCAATAATTCAGCTTCACCAATTATTATTTTTAAAATATTATAATTCCTGGTTGTTTTCAAATCAGCAAGATGCCTTTTTGTTTCAGATTGAACATGAACTTGATCATTTTTATTTACACTTTGAGTGCGAAATCATTTGTACACTAAAACGCAAATAACTTCTCAATGACGTTCTTCCCACCAAACATATGTGATAATCTCCATCTTAAAAAACACCATTTAAAAGTTTCACCCAGCCAGTATGCATCTATAATTACAGTAGTAATGGTGATAAATTATATATGCATAAATATAATATTTTCTATGATTTCCTTCTGAATAATCTAATGATGTGGTATGTATATTTTATGCAGTTACCATGTTTATTAATATTGAAAACTATTTGGGCAAGTTAATAATAAACCTTTTTGTGTAGTACTAAAATTTTCTGCAACATAAGAGCTCTATTGATTAAATGTACATATATAAAACAAAAACAAAAAGGAAATTTGTTTTCTCTGAGTAACATACCTTTGGAACAAGTCATCCAGATAGGCCCAACTGGCTCGTACTATTACGATCCTTATCTAGTATAGTAATGCATGTAGTATCTAGAGAATAGCTGGTGCCATATACCGAACAAAAACATGTAATTTAGAATTTGGAAGTTTATATTTAAACTATACTGATCTAGTGAACTTTGATAGCTGGCACTGTTAGTAATTAGAATGTTTCTTTGTAATTTTTCCATTCCCAGTGTGTCCGTTTATCAGTCAACACTAGCACTAAAAACACAACATAATTATTTGAAACTCTAGGTTTCTTTAAAAATACCTTACTATTATTATACAGTAGAACCCTGTTATAATGTTTTTCAAGGGAGCACAAGAAAAAAACATTATAAGCAGGAAAACGTTATAAGCAGGAAATCTCAATTTAGCTCTTAACAATGTTCGAGCTTTGTACCAATGGACTCACCAAGCTATGTAAACAACTTTAATGTAAAAACTAAAGATAGTATACTTGATACATGAATTTTCTGAAACAAGCCAACAATTTTTCAACTTCATCTTGTTCCCTGGTTAAATTTTGTTTGTCTTTAAAGATACACTGCCACATTTTTTGTAAAATTTGTTCACGATTCATGATGACAACATTAAGAGTGAGAACGTCTACTCCTTCGCCACCTGAAAATGTTTAATTTTGGGATTCCTACGTATGAATGAAAAAAAAATATATATTTGTAAGCAATAGAAAACACTTTTAGTTATGGGTCATTCCATGGTTGTGTGTGTGACATTTTGACAGTGGATTTAATAATATAAAAATTATATAATGAATACGTCATAATAAATATCACTTTTTTTCTTATAATATATTAACCTACAACTAGATAAGTATGTCATAAATTTTTCAATTGGTTAAGGAGAATAACACTTGCAAAAAAAAAATTGTTAATCTTTGTTGCGTGCGTGACAAAAGCATACACCCCTCTTTGATGGAAATGAAATCAATGTTAAAATTCTGTTTTATTAAAAGATAAAAATGATCAATACTTGCTGGTAGCACAAATAAAATGTGCACCTTTAAGATGATCTAGTCAATGTTCCTCAAAACCAATATTTTCACATGCAAACTTAACTTTGCAAATGTTGCGTGTGTGACTGTTGCGTGTGTGACACTTTGAGACATGTATTTAAGCTGGTATAATAATCAGCTGCAAATTGACAAAGATATGTTCGGTTGCAAAATAAAATAAATATTTACCAAGATAGCAATAAAAGTAATATTATATTACACATAGAAAAAATATATACTGATTACATAAATGAAAATTGAACCCTATCATTTTTCTTTGCATCCTTAAAATGTTTAGACTGTTTTCTTTTTATATATGATGTAGCTTGATTGCTATCATCTGCATCTGTATTTTCTTCACACAGTCAGATACTGTTCCAGTTTCTGAAACAATTTGGGGATGTCCTTCCACATTTTTCCACTGTTTCCATTTCATTTCATTAGTCAAAGTTTCTTCATCATATTGACTTATAATATCTCTGACAGAATTGCATGCCAACGTACATTTCTCACATATATCTAACATGCAATCAAATCTTTCAACATCACAGACAAGAATTGCTAGTAAATCATTTGTACTATGTGGGAAAACATTTACTTCCTTTGCCAAACTTTCCACCAAAAAATGCATGTTCGCATGGTAATGACATACACATGTGTTATGACTCATAGTAGAAACGGGATATACAAATTGCGGTCGAAGCTCAATCAGGATATTCCTTCACAAACTCTTCATAGGCCTCCGCAATGGTCATCGTCATATTACGTTTCTGTACAACATCTTTCTTGCCAGACTGAACATTCTTAACAGTGCATTTGTCCTTTCTTCCTGGTTCAGTTCTGCTTATATCATCACGGAGATAATACTGCGTCACTTTAGCTTTGGTTTCTTCATTTAGTCTCTGGCCATGTTCTTTTTTCATTTTATTTAGCAGGTTCAATCTTTTCCCATATTCTGGTAATTCATCAACTAACAATTTCGCTACTACTGCTTTACGCTTTCCTGGGCTATGTCGTAAAATTCGCATCAATTAACAAACTGCTTTCCCTAGGGATCTGTTACTTCTATACAAACTCTTTTCAGGCAACACATTACTATTACTCTTAACAGTTTGTGACTTTTTATTTTCTCTGTGCTTCCTCTGCCTTATTCTGTCTTGCTTTCGCTTGAACTTTAACTCCTTATCAGTTTGAATACGTTTTTGTTGGTCCCTTCGTAATTTAAATCTTTCACATTCTTTTCTTAAGTATGCTTCATACTTCGCTGGGTCTTGTTTAAGCCTTTCTCTAAAAGCCTGTGACCTATTCGTAGATGTCATAGTTCTTCTGCAACAATACCAGTTATAGATTTAACATTAACCTCAAATAAATTTTAACCAATAACAGCATGTAACACACAAAGGCATTTGCAAAAATGGTCATTTAAATTTAATGTTGGTGTTCAAATAGAAACTGTGTTACATGCAATCCTCTTGGTTACAAGTTTTTTTTTTAGGTTAGTTCATAGTTGAAATCAAACCAGAATGCATCTCTTTTGTGTTGTTGGAGTTGCAAGCTTATAAAGCTTGTATTTGACGGTGTCACACACGCAACACTACTTCCAGTTAAAAATATAAAAGTTGCCAGAAAACTTTGTTATAGTAAAATGTAGGCCATGTGGCACACCTCACTTCTAGAAAGTTTCACATTGATATGTCAATTAGTTGTTTGTAAAAACTAATTTAACCATGTTTTGTGTTGCGTGTGTGACACAAAATCATTACATATTTTCATTTTATGCTGTGCAATATATGCTCACCTGATTTGGTCCAAAATGGTATTAAAAATACTTCCACATCTGTACAGTATGGTCTACATAAAACAATGGACATAACTCAAACAGGAAGATAATCAGGGTAGTCAATATGGAGATGTACTTTTCCCTTTTTGGCAACAGTACTGTTAGCACTAAAGTCTAACATTGGAAAATAAAGTTTTAACTGTGCAAATAATTTTTTAATTTTGCATATATAGTAAAAGGATTATTAAGTAATACAAAAATGCACTGTACAATTAATTTTAAATATTTTAATTTTTTTTATACTTGGGTCATCTTTCATGGAATGACCCTTATGCCCTCACTCAGTGGTTGGCAACTTAAATATTGTAGGACTATGTACGTGCATCTGAATACCCACTGGAATGGCAAGGAAGAGAAGAGTTGACTAAGGGTGCCAACTGACACGTAACTATGAACATTGTGTACCTTTAGTATATTGCATAAAATTGTATTTTAACAAACTTCATGTATTGTATGGCAGTGATTGTAAACATAAACATACATAAAGGAAACTTTTTATCGTAAGTGTTGGAATAATTTGGTTTTAAAATTTTTTTCCCCATTTATTGAATGTTAGAAAGCAAACATTATAAGCAGGAAATTACACTATTTATGAACGTTATATGCAAGAAATAAATACATTGTCCTTATGGGGGAAATATTGGGACTTTAAAAATATGACATTATAAGCAGGAAAACATTATATGCAGGAACATTATAACAGGGTTCTACTGTATTGTATACTCATCCAGTATTATTTATATTTATTTGTGTTGCTTGGATATGCCTGCTGTTAAAATAAATAAATAAATCAATATAGTAATACATCGTCAATGTGGAACAGTGAAACGACTTACTGCTATAATCCTTTTGTGAGCCAAGTCGGTGCCAAATGCTGTTTCCCAAGTCTGCAGCATGTTGACTATCCACAGAGATCAGCACGTAACAGGACAAAGCTATTATTCTTATTGAGTGAGTCATTATTACCTGCAACAAAGAACGAATCACATCAGCAGTATTGTAACTTTACTGACAATGTTCTGCTACTCCGCATCAGCTTGAGTAGCTGTTGGCTACCACTTACCTGATGCCAAACTTGCATTAAATTTTGAAACAAAAACAATGCCACTGTGTTTTTAAAGGGCACACTGACAGAAACCCTAATATTTTTCTGTGCTAAGATAAAGGAAGAAGTAAGTGCATGTCGTTGATATCGTAGGGGAATTACGTTATTAAATATTAATGTGTCTTGAACTCATGTGGATAGACACGTGGTCTTGGCTAGCGACTCCACTCACATGTCGTGGCATGGCCCAACAGAGTTTGAGGTTAATGGGACTGCCATCGTCAAACAAAGTGTGCAAAGCTTGTCATCGAGGAAAATCCAATAGAAAACATTTTCCAAGAAATGCTTCACGAATGTCTTACAGGATTGGAGAGCTACTACATACAGATATATGAGGTCCTATCACAATTCCTACAAGTAATGGTGCACGAAACTACCAGACAATCACAGATGTTACTCACATTTCTGTGTTGTGTAATTGTTCAAGACTAAAGCAGAATCTGCAGAAAATGTAATAAATTAAATGAAACAACCTGAATCTTAGTTTAGAACAATTTGTACTGGTCGTATAAGATGTGACAATGGGACGAATTTCTCTTCAGCAAAAATCAAATCATTTTAATCCGAAAAAGATGTCCATTTGGAATATTACTCCTCTCGAATGAATGGTGTTAATGAAAGGATGAATAATGCATTTCTTGACAAAGTGAAGTCACTGTTTGTAGGAAAAAATCTACAGAAGCATTTGTGGGCGAAGCCCTACATATTGCTGCATACCAATCTCAATCGTTCCCTAAATGCATCACCTGAAAGAAAAATCCCTGCTCAACTTTTTCTTGGGAAGGTGGACCTTGCAAAAAATGAAAATCTTTGGTGCTAAATCAAGAGAAATGAAATTACCTCAGAAAAACAAGACGGATCCAGGAACCAAACAAACCTGGATGGTTGGCTATAGTCCAAATGGATATAGGGATATGGGACCGTGTAACAGACAGTGTGAAGGTATAAATAGATGTGACATTTGATGAGACTGATGGGTTCTACAGAGAAGAAAACCAGGTAACTCCAATCGTTAGATTTGGTGAAAAAAAAGCCCTAAAAGGGGCAATGCATTTATCAGAAAACTAAGAAACACCTTCTGTGGCAGAAACACATACTGCGGCAGAAATGCCTCAGTGGCAGAAAGTGACAAAGAGTTTAACAAATTTACAGGCAGAATGCCACTTTAAGCACCAGACCTGAAAGGAGAATAATAAAACAAAGGCATCTAAAAAATTATGAACTCTACATTACCTACGGCTTGGTATGTGAGTGTGATCCACAGACTTATGAAGAAGCAGTACAAGAAATTGAGGAACAGAGAAACGCAATTCAGAAAGAACTAGAAGTACACAAAAATTTCCCATCATGGACTACATACAGCTGACCCTCCCAAGGAAATTCAACCATCAGAAGCAAGATGGTTGTTCCACATCAAACCAGATGGTAGCAAAAGGTTTTCAGACAGGCAGAAGTGAACAAGTGTACGCACCTGGTTGGCAGAAGTGAACATGTTCAACACACCTGTAGCAAAAATGCCCCCTGTCAGACTTGCACTGTCTTTCTCTCTACTGAAATATTGGACTATTAAGCAAATGGATTTTCAAACAGCATTTTTGAAACGGCACACTAAACAATGATGTCTACATATTTCAACCAAAAGGAGTTAAAGGAAACACAAAAAGCTTGAAACTTCAGTGTACATTGTATGGGCTTCATGAGTCACCATGCTGTTGGAACCCAAGATTCAATCAATTTGCAACAGAAGACAACCTGAGGAGGTTCATCTTTGATGTCTTTTTATTTATCAGAGACAGTTTATGTTTGGTCATATGGATGGATGTCATTTTGCTGTTAGGCGAGACAACAAGAAAAGAAGAAATATCTACACAACTAAGAGAAGAGTCTAGTGACATGGGCCTAGGAGACCTGCACTGATTCATTCGGACAGAAGTGAAAATAGTTGGAAAGAGGATATAAATAGGTCAGAATAATCCTACTGAAACAATGACAGAGAAGTTCAACCTGGACGTATGCAAAGGGGTTCCCATACCACTGGAGGATAAGTTGTAAGACAATGACACAGAACATTTTGGGTGTTCCCTATTAAGAGCTTGGAAGTAGCTTGATCTGCATCTCTCATATTAGCAGGCAAGACATAGCATTTGCTACACCATATTTTAGCTGCTTTCTGAACAAACAAACTCGTCCATTATGGAATGCAGCTGAGAAGATGCTTCGGTACATAAAGGGAACCATCAACAAAACATCCAGAATGGTACTTTCAGGACATCATGTATGCAGATGTAGATCGGGGAGGTGAAAAGAAATCGCAAGAGCATCAGTGGGACGGCGTCATTTCGCTGTAGGAACTTTGTGTTTTGGATCTCGAAGAATCAAGACATGATGAAAAATTATGAAAATACAAACTGTTCCAAGAATATTGACAAAGTTTCATTTTCTGAAAGAGATTGTTAACAAGTAGATGGTGTAGAGGCCAACAAATATTGTTATCAGGCAGATCATGTGATGCTGATACATTTACTAAACCTTTGGACTCTACTAAGTTTTGAATGTTTAGAGATATGCTCTGCTGGAGTTGTTGTGCGTTATTTTGTCAACCTAGGGTGTACTTGCTCTATGCATGTACAATTTCAAATCGTCTCTCTAGTACATGTCCTGCAAAAATTTTTTCAGTACAGTAAGGACCCTATCTAAATTGTTCTACATTTACTTTATAATTACATAAAGGTTTGGGACTTTAAATTGACAGGAGGTGTCGAGAAACATTGTAAACAGTCTGCTGTTAGTTTGGGCCATGACCACCAGATGTGCACGCATGCACTAACGTGTCGGTGCTCCTTCTATCCACACAGGCTGCTGCGAGACGACGTGCTGTGACGTGGTTGAAGCCACTGTTTAACCTCGTCACCACCACATTGTACAGGCCCAAAACATCGCAGAAATGGTGCTCAACCACATCTGATTATGGGTTGGTAAGCGTGAATTAGAATCTCCTACGTTAAAAACAGTCACTTTCATCAAGAAAGGTTATTCAAAAGTGTTTCCACAATGCAAAAAAAACTACATTCCAGCCAATGTTTTGGGCGTATGACCTATATGGTGCAACAATGGCTTCACACACTTAGTAAAATATTATACTATTCCTAATCCCTCTCAATTTTTAATTTTTTTTTCACCAGATTACTGCTTTTTCATTCGTTTGGGTGCTTGATACCAATGCCTTAAATTTTTTTCCAAATTTGTTAGTTAAGTTGAAATATTGTTTACGTATATGCTTTTCAGAATTGTTGGCTCAGGTTCAGTAACCGCTGATATTTTTTTTTAACATTTTCTTTTTTTTTTATTTCTCACGATATTAAATATTTTATCACAGAATTTAAATATGTTTAAACAGTTAAATTACATAATTGTGTGAGGTTTTGTGTTCATAAACTAATCAAGTGTATTTATATAATGAGGTTATGTTCCCGTATGTATAATTTAAATCAATTAATTATAATAAACATTCAGCATATTTAATGATTTTTATCGTTAACTGAAACTTATCTAGATTTTACTAAATTAAATTATTAAAATTATACACATGTTTATATTAATACTGAATATTCAGTATATATTTAAATTATTTAATTTGATTGAAATTACAATTTGCCAACAGTATTTATATCACTCAAATCCTTTTATTATTTTATTTCTATTTATTATTTCCACACATAATTACAGCTTGTTTTTTATAATGCCAAATAAGTGTAACTTCTAATGCACATACTTCCCTTTTTTTTCTGTTTAAAGATTCCATGCAGAAGGGCTATCCACCCCCCTCCCAGCAGCTCATATATTGTTCATGTCTGCCAGCCTCTCCTATGATGCAATCATCATACAGGTGTCTCATTTCCTCAATTTTTATTAATATTTTATTATTTGAAGTATTTCACTTCTTCATAATTTTTCTAATTTTATTTCCCATTATTTATTTATTTATAAACTGTCCCAGCAAAAAGCAGTGGACTACGTTTAGACATAAATTTTGTTTCATCTCGTACAATTTTAACAGTTACTCTAATGACAATCAAAACATAAATATCTTAAACTCTTTTAATGTTACTACTACATAAAATGATTAAAAATTTTTATACTATAAATGTGGTTCAAATATGATACAGTTGAAAGCAGCAATAAAAAAAAATATGTGGCTTTCAGCTTTGCAAAAGGCAACATGAGTAATACAGTTCACTGCAATATAAATTTTTTTTTGCAACTGGAGCAGTATTTTATTCCTACAGTTACAAAAAATGTATTTATGCAGTTATGTTTTATGGTTAGTCTCGCAACATTTTCATACTGACATGCACACCCCGTACAAATACGGTGTTTCTTTCTGCGAGCTCTTCATTCCATTTCTTGGAGACAGAGGGTATTGTTATGAAAGATCAGTGTTTTTGCTTGGCATTGTTACTACAGCATGTAGGCATAGTTATGTATTCAACATAGAATTGTTGCAGAACTATTAAAAAGATTTCCAAAGGCAATAATTTTCCAGTTCCATTCCAACGCTGGGATAAATACCTACCAATATTGAACTAATTAAGACTGTGTTTATAACAGTTTGTGAAATGCTTACATGTAGTAGAAATATTTATTTTTATTTTTAAATTAAGGAAGATATTTTTTTTAATATTTTGAACTGAAAATCTTATTTTTATCAACTGTAAAATTTTCCATTTATAATGTTTCTCAAATAAAAATAAAAAAAATTAAATTCAGTTATAAATACTTAATTAAAGTCTACCATGAAACTATTAATTGTCATTCAGCCAGCTATATTGCCATGTTTTTCCTTATCACTAATGACTTTCATGAATCAAATCAAGGCCAGAATAGAAAAAAAAAACCTAATAGAATCTAACAAGTACATAAATATAAATATGCATTAAAGCATAAATTTTTTGCACTACTCAGTGAAATTTATTCTTTCATTGTGACAGTAGTGAGAAGACTTGTCCGCATCGTCAGAACATATAAAGAGACTTTAGCTAGACTACTTCAAGATTTACATTAAATGTTAAAAATGTTTTTCTTTTTTGTGTGTGCTAATGTTGATGAATTCAAAGGCACACACATTCAAGAAGTTTTCATTCATTTACAAACGTTTAACAAACAACACAGCACATAACTAATACATATAAAAGTCAGGGATGAAACAGATTGGTACAAATATCAAAGGGATGAAAAAAAAAAATTTCACTACCTCTTTGGATGTAGATATAGCGTTCCTCCACCAAGGTAAAGATAGAGAATGTGAAGTCGTACCGATGGCAGAGGCGCACGGCGGCGGTGGCAGCGAGATACACGTGTCCGCGAGTCGCGTGCACGCTCTCAACTGAGCTGCTTGCGGCCAGCCTCGGTCGTTGCTCCTGAGAAGGTCAAGGTCACGTTCCTCCCCTCCTCCCCCAACTGGGCTTCTGACACCATTCCTCGCCCCGCGGCACACAATGGTCCCATCACGATGTGAGGCTGCTGGCTCAGTTTTTTTTTTGCTCTCTCTCCGCGACCGGTTCATGAGTCGGCAGAATCGTGTCTGCTCTCGGCACCGCCGTAAGAGCAGGGTCGTTAATATTCCTGTCCGACAGCTGCGACTTCTCCGCCGTCACGAGTCCTCGGTGGCTCGCGGTGGGCCCGAGGTGAATTGCTCAGCACCGACCATCGGCACAACTGAAACTGCTGAGCAATCAGTCGTTACACAAGTGGTCTGTGTGCCCAAAATAGGCTTGGATCTCTCCTTCCCTTACACCTTTCTTTTCACAATATAATCCAAAATTTACCTCTACTTTTTTTACCTATTGCAAATAAAATATAAATTTGTGGACTATGTGCTTGTATCATGCAGGATAATTTTCTTAATTACACAAGCAGTTAAGACAGTGTTTGTTGGACTAAATGCTTTCATATTTATTAAAATATTTATGCTGCAAACCACACCAGTAAATTATTATTCATAAAATCAATGTTTATTTAATTCATGACAATTACCAGGCAAATAATTCATCATTAACATAAACACTTATAAAACAAACTATCACTACCACTGTAAAGCACTTGGTAGAAAAACATAATTAATAGACAAGAAGAACTACCATATTTTTTTTGTGAAACCTCACGAATGTACAGAACACTAATCTACAACTATTTTTACTGTCCCAGAATAAAAGTGTAAGTGCACACAATTAAAATATGTAAATTTTGTATGTCATGTTCACACGAACATACCGACATGTGACATATCAGCCTCTCTCTTCGTAGACACGAGTGTGAGCCACGGCAGACGGGCGAGAGAGCACACGCCGACTCCCCCACCGAGGACTGCCAGAGCATCCCTGGGGACACCTCCTGGGCCCATCGCACCCCATTAGGCTGGGCTGGGACCATCAGGCAGATAAACTGAGCAGTTGCGAAGCACGGTACTCACCACAGGAATGTCATGCCACAATACGTATTTGATTTGTTTAGTTAATGTGTTCCAACAGAATACAAACGTGTACAAAGTGTAAAATTGGTTGAAATTGGGTGTTTTCCAAGAAAAGCTCACAAGCATGAATAAGGTCCCACACCATTAGAATGAAAGCTACCAAAACCTTTTCCAGACAGACATTACTGCTGGAGTCTGAGGAACGCAAGGAGACATGGTTGGGTAGCACTGTCACTGGAAATACTTGTCTGTCTAAAAGTTCCTTATTCTGTCCTATGCTGATGTCCTGATACCAGGACACTGGAAGTGCACTTATAGAACAAACACTTTTATGACCAACGTGTTCTCCGCAGGGTAAGCATTTGCACAAACAGGGTGTACGCACGTATCTGCAATAACAACATTCCTCTGATGGTTCTTTGACCAAATTTTCAAATTTCTCAGATTCATTTTTAAAAATAATTCACCTTTTGCATTTTTATAAAAGAAATAAAGAAAATCCGGCTCCCACCATCCCCATTACTGACCCAGTAATCATACACTTTCTTTACTACAAATAAAAATTTGCATACACCATTTTATAATGTGCATGACTACATGCCAAATTACTATTCGAAAAAAAAAAATGTTTTTGGAGTCAGGGAGACAGCAAACTGGAGCATTGCATTTTCCCCTCCAATTAATATCACTGGGGGATTCCCATAATTCCTGGATTTAAAGAAAAATCCCCGACCTTCCCCACCAATTCCAACATCCCCACCTTTTCCCTGATTCTACTGAATGTGGAGACACTGGGAAAGGTGGAACACAGTATAAATGTCAATACAGCATCCATTATTTGATGAACCATGTTCATTTGCACGATATCGACTATTCTAACATGTTATCTGAAGTTTGATTTAAGATGTAAAAAGCAAAATGGTAAACACACAAATGTCCTAGTAAATCTTAAATACATACCCATGCAATGAATATTAATTTTTATTGCTGGGAATAAATTTTTTGAGTGGCAGGGAATGTCAAAACAAGCAGTTTTTGCTAAGAAACGTCCATTTGGAAATGCAAACTGGCAATGTTACAGAGGCTAAAGGTAGCTCATAATTTTAATTTTGCACACATCTATAGCATGTCTCATCCTTAGATTACAACACTTACTCTCTCAAATGCACAATATCTGCTATATATACTCAATTAGCACAAACATTTTCGACACAACTTTATATTGTAGGAAAAATATTCAATATTTACTCAAAACATTATTTTCTGGAAAAATTTGGTTGAGAATTTTTGAAATAAATTTTATTATTGTATTTCATCAAGAGCATCATCTGATAATATTCAATTCTTATTTCTGAAGAAACGTAACACACACCATTTTGGTTGCAACCAATTTCCTCATAAAATTTTTATATCTTTTATTTTTAAAAATTTTGTCTCTGCTTTAACTACAGGACATAATTAATGGAATGCCTTGTTATTAATATTAACCAACTGCTACAAATGGTTTCTCCTGTGAATAATAATGGATGTTTAGAACAAACATTAATTTTTTTCCATATGAACCTACACAACTGTAGTAATACTGTCCGTAGATATTGTTTTATGGTGTTAGAAAAAAAAAATTAAAAATATATTATAACTTATTAAAATTAAAAACTCAAGATACAATTAAAACATTTGTTTCATTGACATTTGTTTCAATTCATATTGATTTATTTCATTTCAATTGGTTTCTTTTCATTCAATTTCATATACTAGTTTCACTTCATTTGTTTATTTCATTTCATTTGGGTACCTTTGATTTCATTTCTATTGCTACAATCCATTTAGTTTGATACATTATGTTTCAATTTATTTCGTTTCATTTGGTCATATTTCATTTTCATTTTATTCGTTTCAGGTAATTTTGAATGTTTCACTTTGATATGTAGAGTTAGGTAACATTTCAATACATTTCAGTTCTTTTCTTTGTATATTTTGTTACAATTCAACCAAGTATTATCAGCCAATTGCTCTGTACTGCAAACTGAGCGTGGCCGAGAGGAAGTGAGACAGCAGCGCCGCGGGAACAGGGTGACGTGGGCCGCAGGTTGCTTGGCGCAAGAACGACTTCGCAGTTGCAAACATGCCTCACCCACACAACAGATCTTACAAGTGCCTCCCCAAACCTCGAAGCAGGTATTACAGTGCCATGCATGCTTGTTGACATCAGTGGTACATCGTGCAGAAGTTCACAAGTCACAGTTACGCTAAGCCGTTTTCCAACGACCGTTACAAATGGCATCACGTGGCCCCATGGGAAGAAGTCCCGAGGTGTTAGGTCCACCATCTAGGAGGCACGTGACTGCATTATTCTGTCCCTCACGGCTAGAGGCATATCTTGTAACAGTTCTGGCACGACGTGCAAGTCGAAGCAAGCATCACCGTCCACTGTGCCGAACAGCAGACAGCTGGCTGCTGGCGTGTGTGGCCGACTATTAAACACCTATTCCCCGCGGAGCATCTGAACATGACCCGTCGCTGCGATCTCAACCACTGGCGTGAAGCCTTGACGCTGCAAATTTCTAATGTTCGCGCCTTTAACTTTGCAGGGTTTCATTCCCCGTCAATGTTCCGCAACAAAAACTGCTCGTTTTGATATTCCCTGACAATACTTAAATTTACGCCCAGCAATTTCCGAACATCACAGAGTCGTCACAAGAGAAATACCCCTGAAGAAAAGTGTTTACTGACTTGTTTTTAACCTAACATAAAATTTCTGTGAATGATTTTTTTTGTGTTCAGATTTATTGTAGTGTAACATATAACTAAGTATTTGGCATTTACTAAGAATTTATGCCAATGGCTATTTTTACGTACCTATCGTTACAATACAGGAAATGATGCATTTTAACAAAAATTTCTCATCAAAATTTTTTTCCTCAAATATTTCCTTTTGAATCTTTAAAATTTGAAGCAAGCAGTGTTGTCATAGTAACAAATATGTGTACGTTTCCCATCAGGCTTGTACTAAATGAGACGGAAGCTGGTTCCCAGCCACATGCCGCAGACATGACAGTCCAGCGTCGTGTCTCTAGAGTAGTGTGCACACAGCGATAGCTTCCACAAGGACATATCATTTTGTTAAAAATAATAATGTTTAATTTTTATCAGAATTACGGCTTTATTGTTAAACCATCAGTTACACTTGCTCTGTAAAATAAAGGCACCACGTTAAAATTAACGTATTTTTCTCCAACCATGGTGCTTTACATTACTAAATCAAATAAAAATTCATAATAAATTTGTAAGTAAAAAATTTTTTTTTTTTTTAAATAGCATACAACGAAAACATGCCACTCGCACAATCCTTATACTCAGTTAATATTTTAATAACTTGTCCATAAAATATTTTTCCTGAGATAGTTACTCCTGATGCATTTACACTTTTCAGCCATCAGATTGTACGTGAAACTTCAGCGGTACGAGAAAAACACTGTATTAAATGATACAAAAATGCTGCCGTGACTGGAAAAAAACTGCACGGTACCACAACTCATGGTTTCAGCAGCCTTTCTCGGTGTTCGTACACAGTTCACTCAACCTTTGAGCACGTTACAATACGGACAGACACAGAGAGTTAGTCACACCGAAGAACGGGACCGGCGCCATTTACGACAAAAAAAAAAAAAAAAAAGGGCGGCACCGCCTCGACAATTTGCACACGTTTTGGCAGAGACGCAAAGGATTGGCTGAATTAAAGAGACGACGGCGGCTACTGGGAGTGTGCGGCCTGCCGTCGCAGCAGCACGTAGATCTTCTCCTTGATCCAGTCCTTGTTGTAGGGGGCGTAGGTGTTGGTGCCCTTCTGGTACACCAGGCAGGACAGGTCGGTCACCTGGTCGATGAAGTCGAACAGCTGGCTGATGTCGTACGTGATGGAGGGGGTGTTGGGGTTCTGCTGCTTCAGGTGCTCCTCGTAGATCTTGCACACGCCCTCCATGCACTCGTTGACGCTCTCGTAGTCGGAGTAGGTGCGTGTCTCCGGCTTGCTGCCCGACTGCACCAGCAGGATCGTGTGCGACATCTGCGACAAGAGGGCACTCCCTGGCAGCGCGTTCCCACTTACAGTCACACCCAAGGATTACAGTACTACACTTATTACTTTCATTTCAGACCAAAAACGTAACCTTTGCTGTTCCTCGACTACGCAAGTTAAAGAATTCACCCGAAAATTGGCGAATTCTAGCAGCACCTAGCACAAACTTGTGTCTAGGCGGCCATCTTAAATTTTTACTGTCCTCTGTTGGACACACAAGCTAAGAGAAAGTTTCGTCCGCATCCAACCAATGAACAAAAAGAAAAACACTGTGACATGTCCACGCTCCGAGCACAAACAAATGAGAAATACAGTGGAACCTGGATAATTCGAACTTCTTTAATTCGAAATCTTCTTTAATTCGAATTTTCCTCTTGGTCCCTAGCATTTTGTATCTAAACAATGCTAAAAATCGTGGATAATTCGAATTTTATTTTGGATAATTCGAATTTTTGGTGCGTCTAATTTAGTGAATAAATTATAAACTACGGCTCAAAAAATTGTAAATTTATCGGGAAATACGTTTTACAAACAATACTCGGCAAAAGTTAAGCGTTTGACCAAATGCGCGGTAGCTTGTAGTGTGATGACTCACCCTTCCCCTCCCGCACACTTGTGCCGAGTGCCGACCGCCTGCGCGTAGCAACAACACGCAGCAGTAATGTCTCCAAGGTCACCCCTCCCCACACTCACCCCTCTCCACTCCTTACTGTACAACTGTGCATCGTCTGTTTTGTAACATACAATGTACTGTAGCTTATTTAAAATTGTCTTTTGATGTGTGATTACGTGTAGTTTTTACGTACAGTGACGTTTAGTGAGTGAACTGTGAGAGTAGCAACCATGGCGTCGACCTCGTCTACAAAATCCCGTGCTTATAAAACTTTGACTCTAACTGAAAAAGTAGCGGCGATTAGGGAAGTGGACAAAGGCGTGAAAAAGAAATTGGAAATCGCGAAGGACTTTGGGATTCCACCCAACACTCTATCCACTTTCTTGAAGAATACAGATAAAATTCTCAGCAGTGCAGAGGAATTTGATAAAGACCGAAAACGACTACGAGAACCAGATAACCCAGACGTCGACAATTGTGTTCTTAAGTGGTTCAAGCAAGCCAGAGACAAAAAAATTCCGTTGAGTGGTCCCCTAATAAGGGTAAAGGCCGAGCAATTCGCTAAAGAATTGGGCAAACAAAATTTCAAAGCTAGCACTGGATGGCTGGATGGTTTCAAAGAACATAATAAAATTACGTTCAAAGCAGTCTGTGGCGAAAGTGGGGCAGTGAACCAGCAAGAAGCCGGCCAGTGGAAGCGAGATTTAGAAGAGATGATCCAAGATAGAGACCCAAACAATATTTTCAATGTTGATGATACTAGCCTTTTTTTTAAATGCACACCGGACAAAACATTGGCATTTAAAAGCGAAAAATGTCATGGTGGAAAACTAAGCAAAGAAAGAGTGACGCTTTTAGTCGGAGCAAACATGGACGGCTCAGAAAAGCTGCCCTTGTTGATGATTGGAAAATCGGCTAATCCCCGTTGTTTTAAGAATGTCAAGTCGAAACCGGTGGATTACGTTAACAGCTCAAACGCTTGGATGACAGGCGACCTGTTTTCAAAGTGGCTAATAAAGTTGGACAAGAAGTTTATTAAAGAAAAGCGTCAGGTGGTCCTCTTCATCGACAACTGTACTGCGCATAACACCATACCAGTGTTGAAATGTGTTAAAGTGGTTTTTTCCCAGCCAATATGACATCTGTTGTCCAGCCAATGGACCAAGGGATTATAAAAAATTTGAAACATTTCTACAGAACCTTGCTGGTAGATAACATACTGTCCGGAGATGGAAACGCCCTGAAAATAAAGCTCGATATTCTGCAAGCTTCCAGAATGTGTAAGCAAGCGTGGGACAGAGTGAAGCCAGAAACAATCAAAAACTGTTTTAAAAAGGCAGGTTTTGTTAAAACCGAGGACGAAACTGTGGAAGCCACTGAATCGGAAGCCATTACAGCAGCAGTCGACGGCTGGGAGAATGTGGGAGCCGACCCGACCATCTCGTACGAAGACTTTCTCAATGTCGATGAAGATGTTGCGGTGTGCGGTGACGTCGCTGACACCGAAATCATCGCAGAGGTGCTCGGCAGTGAGAAGCAAGACGATGACGGGGAAGGTTCGGAAGAAGAGATCGCTGGAGTAGAAGAAGAACCGGTGCCGAGTGCAGCTGACGCCATGAATCACATAAAAGAACTTAGACGTTTTTTTGAGAGCCGAATTAATGTAAGTGATTCATACTTCATCTCTTTGAATAAGTTAGAATCTTTTGTAATGGCCGAGAGCCTTAATTCGAGAAAACAGGCCAAAATATCATCTTTTTTTCAAAAACAATAGGTTGTTTTTATGTTTCAGTTCAATAGTTTTAAGGTCATTTTAATACGTATGTATCGTTTAGGCATTAATCGATGTATTTATTCAAAAAATGTCAACCAATAAAGAGTTTTAATAGAAAATATGATTTTTTATTGTTTTGGCCCTATTTATATTACGAACTTCCTTAATTCGAATTTTTGGATAATTCGAAGTTTTTGACTGGTCCCTTGAGGTTCGAATTATCCAAGTTCTACTGTATATACAAATGGCTTTTTTTTAAAGTCACTGAACATTTGTGTTAATCTTCTAATGCACATATTTCATGTGCATATGTTACTGTATTTGTCTCCTCTCACTCCTTCACATGCAATACAGGTAAGTTATGTTACTTATTGATTTAACCGAGTACTGTAACTCTCTGTTTTGCTGCAATTTTAATTATTTTTAGTTTCAACGTTGGTTTTTAAAGAGGATTGTCATCATTTATTATTTTCTGGTAATAACTTAGTCACTTCAGTTACCTACATTTTATATTTCTGCATGTTTTCCAATCTGAATATTAGCAACGCCACTTGACAGTTCTCTCTTAGCAAGTCCTCGTGGGAGCAGGAAGTGCCGGGAGAACAGGAGAAGGGACGAGCCATTGCCTTCTGTGAGGACAGCTGCATGCGCATGGTCTGGTCTGCGAGTAGTGGCTAATCTGTCACGAATTAGCTGCTACCGCTTAATCTTCAACTGTTTTCGCAGGACAGTTTTCTGCGATTTTCCCTAAGCAGTGTTGTGATGACTTTTCCACACGCAACAGAAGGCTGTGTGTGCTGAAGTTTTCGGAACATTTACCCCTATTGTGCACGACATCGCCGTACAGCAAGGCAGTGCGGGCTGCCTAACCTCCTGGCAAGTTCCCACAAGAGCAGCTCAAAGCACGAGCAAGGCTGGGCAGTGGTGGGGGAGATCACGAGACAGGTCAGCTGACCTACCTCCCCGGCAGGAAGGGGAGTAGAAAGTGACTAACTCGACTGTTCTAGAAGGTAATGGAGGGGCGGGTAACTGGTATAAATAGGCCTGCCCTGGTCACTATCCAGCAGTCTTCGGAGGGAGTTGGGGAAGCTCTCATCCGCTGGACATCGACACCTGCGGTCACGCTGCCAGATCTCTACCAACACAGTCACTATCCCCGACTGTGCGCCGATTTGTGCTTAGCCTGAAACTCTGGTAAGCTGGACTCTTAACTTTTCAGGGTCAGTTCGAACTTGGTACAGTCGCAGCCAAGGAGCCCAACAGACTTGCCCCCTTGAAGAAGATACCAGGTATTAGTCAACTTACTCGCTAGTGTAAATCACGAAGCGAGTTGGTACTCGCTGGGCGACTCCTGTGTGGAAAAACTCGCTCTGCGAAATTGGACCTTTTGGGTTTTGTCAAACATCGCCTGAGGGTGGAAAACGCTTGCCGACAACCGTCACCTTTTTACCTGTCACTAATTATTAGAGAGTATTGTGTTTTGAAACTGAGCAGCAAGTGACAGCAAGAACACAGCTTCGGAACTGGACTTGGAAAAATTACCACAGCAGCGTCTTAAGTCTCCGAGTGAGACGGACTGTGAGACCCTGACCAGCGCTGTCGCCTATGTGTAGACGCTCTGCTAATACAACAGTACGAGTGTGATAGGTCGCCTCTTCCAGCGAGCTGACGGGTACAACTGGGTTGCGGGAGTGTCCCGCGGGACTTCGTGTTCCTGACAGTGCGTCGCCGTCAAGGACCGCGTGAATCACCGATTGCGAGCGTGACACGGCAGGCAACAACGACACAACTTGCCAAAGAGACACCCTGCAGTGGACACCTAGACTTCGGATTCCTGAGGCGATGCTCGACTTTGTACAACATCACCACACGAGGGCCTTTTGTTATATCAGTGTTCTACACGCAAACACATAACAGCACCGAGTGTTGAGGAACAATACAGTGCTTATACAGGACTTACAGGCTGTAGCTTTTAGTGTTGGTACTGTATGGGGTTATGTAAATTATATTCTAGTGACAATCAGTATAAAAACCTTTCATGTTTTATTTCTTAGAAACAATAAACAAATTAAATAGTTATGTCAATTTTGGAAGGTTTATGAATGATGAGTTTTGGTTGCTGAAACCATTAAAAGTTAAACTTTCTATTCAGTATGCAGCCTAGTTCTTTGTTTGCAGTGTTTTTGAAGTGTAATAATTATATTTTTGATGATCTGCAATAATACAAATTTTCTAGTATGTATTATAGTTTTAGATTAATTTTGGAACAGCGAGTAACCTGAATATCTTTATCTGTTCATAGTTCTTAGTCGCTGTTTACTCGCTGTGGATATTGGAAGAAACATAAGAGTCCCAAGAATGCACGTGTGCAAGTCCAGTTAAATTTGTACAAAGTTTAATAAACATTCTTTTCGTTGCTCACACAACAACGTTCTAGCCTTCACCACCACACACTCCGATTTCGCCTTTGCCTTCCAGAATCCCAGGTGACACTATCCCCACCATGCCTCATCTGCTGCACACAATGACGAGTGGTGACATTTGTCCGAATCCTCGTGTTGCTTTCTGTCTAATGGCTTTTTATCTTCCAATTTTGAACATTTTTTTTTGTTTCTACACTGTTATTCAGTACATTCATATAGTCTTACATGCTTGTTGGAAAGATTATTAATGCCTCAGTTGTCTTTTGATGAGACATTTCATACAGACTGAATACGAAGCAGATTTATTCAATTATTTCATTTCCAATAGTTTAGTTTATTTATTACATTTTCCCCAGTTTCACAGTAATCTGTTAAAAGGCATAATAGCTTAGAAGAGTGATGACTGGATTGATATAATTTCTTGTAAGCTAATCTGAATATTAAAAAAAAATGTTAATTTTTAATATCAAATACTTCTAATTGAGTGACTTTAATGTGTGCTTGATCTGAAATTATTTTTAACTGCAAATATATTTCCAGACCTATTGAAACATTTAAAACAGATAATTTGTATTATTAATTCTGTTTTAATCATATTTGTAAAAGAATAGGTGCACTTGTGCTATGTTTAGTTCAGTGTGTTAACTATAAATTTTTTGGTTCACTTTTAACATCATAATTTGTACACATGTAAGACAGTCTTTTACATTTTATTTAAGAAATTACCTCAGTAGTAAATTTTAAATTATAATATATTGTACAGTTATTTAATTATTGAAGAGGATTTGCAGTGCATCACAAATTTACAGAATTCAACCTAAGCATTTCAGTAATACAACACAGTATTATACATAGCATTGACCTTCACGTTGTTAAATATGACTGGCTACAATTGTACATTACGATGATCTTTTAAACAAGCCTGGTATTACTAGACATATTGAGCAGGGTTCCCACTTAATAATATGTTATTGCTAAAACCATAATACGCTTTCAGCCAATCAAAAGTTCTGAACATCTTACTACGTCCTCATTTGGGTTTATTTATATTTGCCACAAGCCCAACAACAGTCACATTGACTTTTGCATTGTGCACGACACATCATAGAGACAATAGACAAAGTAATTACTGTAAATATGTGAACCCCTCCACACCCCCCCGAAGGTACAAGAACAGGCAAGAACCTCAGATGGGCTCATCTGCAATCAGCCAACACGCGAAGGTGAGCACACCATACATATGTACTTGTTGTGATCACAATACTCAAATATAGAAATCAGACACTAAAAAACCAAAAATAATTATTAAAATTTAATAAAAAAGAAATGTGTGTATTGACTAGTTGTGCCAAATATTAATTTATTTTATTTATTAGGTAATAATCAAGATTAGCAACTCCTGAATGAAAAAAAAAAAAAAATTTTAAAAATTCAAACAAGTGATATTTCAGTTCTACTAACCACTGCGGTGGTATTGATGAGACAGGAGTGAAATATTGAGAGATTTTATACATAACATGGTTGACATGAATACTATACTTCAGCTATAAACTTTTTCTCTTAATCCATTAGAAAATTTTAAATGCTGTTATTAAGGTAAATAGAAGAAAGTCTCTAGTGTATGGCCGGCCCTTGCCACTATTGAGTTTCTAAAAATACAGAAAAAATTTTAAAATGCTTTTTTAAGGGCAGATACAAAAAATCTACAGTGCTTTTCATAATTTTACCAAAAAGCTCTCAATCTAGAAAATATATTTTATTATGTTGGCACGATGGAGTTAAGCTATAATTATCAGAGACCAATGTCCAATGAGAAAAAAATTTATATCTGCATTTAATTGTGCAAATCCTGGGCTGTAATGATTTAATTCTGATTATACCAATTTTTCGTTATAATTAGACACTAGCAACTTCAGCAGCATTAATTTTCTGATAATTATTCAGTATCACGCATCCCTGGTGGTATGTTCGTGTATATATTGCTCCTGTCGTACATGATGCTTCCTGTTTAAATTTAGTACTCAGTTGAAAGACGCTGGACGTTATAAAAACTTGATAATCGAAATACCAATAAATTATGTCAGAGGTCTTGCAGAATTTTTTTTATTTTTATATATATTTTATAATCATTATTAATTGTTATAACAAAAGTTTTTAATATAGCCAGGATGTTTCAATGTTCCAAATTAAAACAAGAAGCATCATGTACCACAAGCTCAATGTATATGGGATAATGCCAAAAGGATCACAGAATAAACTTGGATACGTGATACGGAATTTTTGCCAATTTTTCTAATGCTAAAACAACCAAACAAAAAAAGGGAAGGGGGGGGGGGCATTAAGTTTATGTCCGTTATAGCCAGGTCACTGTGCTAGTTTTGTGTTGTGTAAGTGCTGCAAAATTCTAATATTGCAGCTTTTCAAAAAATAACGTAATAAAATTCCACGAATGGTTTTTAAACATTAAAGATATTTCTCTATTTCCCCTGTTAACAGCATTTCTACTTATTTCTGAAAAATTACCATCTTTAAGTAACATTAGGTAGTCTGTGCAGTGATGATGCCACCGCCATTGGGCTTTCAAAGTCTCAACTTGATCTGTGATTATCTATATATAAATACATGCATATTATGTATTTGGATTTTGTGATGCAGTGGAAGGTATATAAAAATTAAACGAGTCCCTACTGTGCATGCAAACCCAAGCATCAAACCTAGACTGGGATATGTTTAGCAATATGGACGCAACTCACAAAATC
This sequence comes from Bacillus rossius redtenbacheri, assembly GCF_032445375.1. Classification (NCBI taxonomy): domain Eukaryota; kingdom Metazoa; phylum Arthropoda; class Insecta; order Phasmatodea; family Bacillidae; genus Bacillus; species Bacillus rossius. The sequence continues at coordinate 40,819,046 of NC_086342.1, read as the reverse complement.
CAAATAAAAAATATAAATGTTCATATTGTTACGAATGTGATCAAGGCCACGACATGCGCAGGTGCAGAGCTGGCTGGCAGCTGCCATAACATGAGATGTGCCATGCGCACCTGGGTCGCCGCTTTATCTCCCTCCAGTTCTCCGCTCCCCCCGCGCGGCACTGTTAGTTTGACATCCGAAACCTGCCAGCTGCGGAGTAACGCGAGCCGCCGACATGTGTTTACAAGAGATTTCTGCCGTCGGAACAGCTCGGAATGACGCAACTGGCCCCTGCCGCTCTCATGAGTTCTGGAATTGCGCCGGGGCCTATATATTTGCCCGAGGATGTCAGGGCAGGGAGTCAGTTGAGTTCAGTGATAGAGAGTTCAGGTGGGAGCCTTCCCACGGCGGAGCTTCCAGGGCGATAGTGCCGCGGGTCTGGCAGAGTGGCGAAGTCCTTGGACGAAGGTTCCAGGGCAGGGAGTGAGTAAGTTCAAAGTGAAGTCGGGAGTTTTCCCGCAGCGGATTTTCCTGTCAATAGAGTGGCAAAGTCCCTAGACGAGGGTTCCAGGGCGAAGAGTTCAGTTCCGGGCGATAGTGTCGCGGGCGCGGCGGAGTCCCGAGCGAGGCGTCGAGTGGGATCCCGGAGAAGGAGAAGTGCGACGACGGAGGACCACGAGGGGCGCTGCGGCGAGAGTTGCGCCAGAGGTGGGGCCCAGCGAGGTGTGTGGATTGTGAAAACGAGTGACTGGGGAAGCAACATTATTTTTAAAATGCAATTCATATTTGCCATTTTGGAGGATTATTTGTAAGTGACATAAATAGTGGCTATCAATAAAACTGTGTGAGATAAAAATCTTTAATTGGACTATCCTTTGCGAATCCTGCAGTAAATCGTAACAATATGTATGGAAAACCAGAGGACCGGCAATGCAATTAAAGCACAAAATGGAAGTGACAGCATCAATAATACTTTGTAATGTAATTTATAAACAATAATTTCTCAGTAACCAGTAGAAATTTACAAAGATTGTTTTTAGGATATAACAACTGAAAAACATAAATTTCGGAATGTTATTAATTTATTTACGGATAAGCCGTGATGTTAGAAATTTACCACAAGTGCTTATTGCTATAACTATTGATGTGTTAGTACTATGTTAGTTGTGTCAGGACTTTAATGCTGTTATGATCACATGCCCGAAGTAGAGCAGCAATAAGACCGATTCTACAATGACACATAAACGGTGTCATATCATGTAAACAGAGCTGGATTTAACAAAACAGTTTCTAAAATTGCATGCAGACCCGTAAGGATTAGCTCGGCAAAGCTGAGCTCTTTGAGTTTAAGTTCCGCCATGCGACCAATAGAAGCTGAGAACTTCGCTGTGGTGGTAGCCGTGTTTGTATATGCTCTAAGTAAGTAAATTATGGTTTCAAGTACAAGAACATTGGTGATCTATTAATATTTTCTTGTTTATTTTAATTGTATATTCAAATTCTACCCGTGATATGATCTCGAATTAGATTATTTTTTGTAAATTAAGTTAATATTTCATAACCTCTAAATGCCATCTCATTGGTTGCCATTTGCTACGTTTCCGTTGGAACGACATTCGGATTGACAAGTCGCAGAGGCAAGCGCATTGACTCACAGCTTTATGCTGAAGCAGCATGCGCAAAATTACAGAAACTTCCGTCTGCCAAATAGCAATTACATATTCCAAAACAACTCTATAACTAGCCCAGATATATAATATAGATTTAATAAAACAAATTATATAGTATTATTATTTCATGTGTGTGAAGAGCCGGTAGAAAATGAATGCGAAAGTGAAAAATATATACGTATATCATTTCATACAGCTTAATAAATGATTTTTAATCATTTACCTTGATTCAATTCTTACTTATCTAAGCTTCCCTGTATTGTCTAAATTGTTATGGTAACAAAAAAATATACTTAATAAAACAACACAACCCTACAACAAGACAAGATGAAAACCACAGTACACAGTATTTTGCCAAAGAGAAAGCCACTGACATAGACATATAAATAATACAACTGCTAGCTACACTTCTGATAGAGAAAGTAAAAAACAATAACAAAAGGGACAAGGTTGACATCTTGCTTTCAACAGAATTTTTTTCCATAAAATTTTAATATAAAAATTTGCTTTCGTTAAGAAAAGATCCCTTACACAAAGAATTTATTTGACTATATAGTAATGTTGTTTTACTTCTGGCATACTCTTGTTGACATTCTCCCAAATAAATTTAATTTTTAAAATGCTAAAGACTTTACAAAGGAATATTTGTAAAAGCTTGTTAAAATTATATTAATAATACGCTACATGAAACCATTCTTTTTGACGTACTACTGCCTGATTCATTGAGTAGAATTAAAGCCCAGGTTAAAACCCAGTCTGAGACTCGCCCGCTAACATAATGGACCCAGTGATAGCACTGCAGTTGTTATTTTAATTTCGCTAGCAACTGAGAACGAATCAAAATGTTTAAATACAGTGCCAAAGCAGTCCATTTGGTGGACCCATGTGTAACATAAACTAATTTAAGTCACTTTCGTAAACATTAAGGGACAAACGCTTTGGTGCGCCAAATGAATTTTTTAGGTAATGTGACTACCCTGTAATATAATTGGTAAACTTCTTTGGTTATAATACAAAGTATAATATACTTTTATATAAAATAAAAATGTGAGAAAATTTGCATTGCAAATATTAAAATTAATGTTCTTCTTGCTAATTTCAAATATGTTCGGTAGCATAGCAATTAATTGAGTGTGTGCTATTAAAGCTTAAGTGCAAATTTTTGAAGCAATTCAAACCTCATCGCTGGAAAATCTGTTTTTATATACTTTTTTAATAACATTAATATATATTATTATGAATAATAATGTTGATTCAACTCAATAAGTTAAAAATATGTTTGTTGGAAGAATTTCCAGAATGATTGCAGTAATACCAGACACCACTAGCGGAAAGCATCCCTAGTCCTCGAAGACACAATAATGTGGAATGGACCCGCGGGCGATAAATCGATAGTCGAACATGGGAATATCGAGTGCGCATTTATTATATTGTCTTTAATTAGTAAATGTTAATTGTAATCTCATCATAATTTCTAGTAGGGATGGGAAACAGTGTTGCCAGACGTACCCGAATTCGGGTACGCATACCCGAATCACTGTGTCTGTACCTAGTACCCGAGAAGACTTGCTCGGGTACGCAAATGTACCCGAATTTTAGAAAACGAAAAAATCAATAGTAAAAAATTCTCAACTTTATTATTTTAATAAAATGTTTCTGTTTTATAACAGTAACTTTATTAGTTAATATTAGTGAGATGACTCTAGAGTTAGGTTTTACCCAACATACTTGGAATATATTGGGGATTTACAGGTAAACGAATAGTAAATATGAAATATTTTCGTGTGTAGAACCACTTGCTTGAGTTACTTGTTTTTATGTATTACTACTCCTGCGTTTTTAATTGTGCATGGTTTACATGAATGAAATTATTCAATAAGTCTTTTTTTTTTCAAATGAAATTGCCTGGTAAACGTATGTAACGTCCGAGTTATTTGGCTATTTATATTTATTTCACTTAATCGAATGGCAAATGTTTATGCAGACCTGCAACCACAAACAACAAACCAACTACTTGTCACTGCTGTAGACGATTTCTCTTTTGGTGACTGAACCTCCCGCAAATATTTCCTGAACTTTCTATAAATTGTTAAACACACGTGTCATATAAAAATTTGTGTATTTTTTTGCGAAAGTCTCGCACTTCTAAAACCACGATTTACGAGTGTAACACTCAGCAAGAAAAAAATATCAGTATATAGAATCAGTTATGTACATAATTACAATTTAACCCCAATAAAAAATTTGGTGTTTAAAGCGACGTCAACTACAAGAAAACACACACACTTTAAAAACAAAGTGTAGACACACGGTCAAGAACTACACAGAGGTAAGGTAAGTGAGAGAGCAGTCTTAATACTACAAAAATGGACTGTACTATTCTCTCACAAAGCATTCAATCATTCGGAAAGCTTGATACATAGGTAATGTATTCTCATAAATAGTATCAACTGATATTACAAACCAAACTTAAAAAATTATAATATGCCCATTTGTTCACCAGTAATACTCTTAAAAAGAAGCAGTAGCATAGCCATGCGTTAAGAGGGTCTGGTATTGTTTAAAAAAAAGAGGGGTAGTTGGGTGTGAAACACTTTTCACTGTACCAGGAAAAGTTATATATATATATATATATATATATATATATATATATATATATATATATATATATAATGCTTTTGAAGATCTTATATTCATTTTAATTTACTTTTAATCATATAATATAATTGAGCTGTTAACTAAAAACTATAATATTAGCGAAGTTATTTGTTCCTGACCTCTAAATTATACTTTTTTTTTATTTGAGACCTAATCTATCCCTTCCACCTCGTTCTGCCAAAACCACATTTTAATATTCTTCACACGGGCCTTGATACTATTAAAGTTTTTGCTATGAGATTGTGTCATATATGACAAATTTTTGTTTAAGAAGATAGCTATTTATGTTTTAATCCTTTTTTTGTATGTACCGGAATGATACCCGAAATAAGAAATCCTCGTACCCGTAAGTACTCGAATTTTGAGGTAAGTGTACCCGAATTTTGTGTGCTACGCCTGGCAACACTGATGGGAAATATAGTTCTTTGGAAAGAACTAGTTCGTTCGGAACTAGTCACTTCAAAGTAGTGATGGGCAGAACGGTTCTTTTGACCGAACCGGTACTTTCGGATCAGTTCCGTGAAAGATTCGTTCAGAACGATTCGTTCATCTCGGTCATTTCGTTCTTTTCTGTGAATAGGATCTGGCTCTTTTATCAGGTGTCGTAACTCGTTCATCCTTTAGAGTATTGGCTACGTGTTTGCTTCCAGCCTCCCCTCGTTATCGCGTGACCCGATAACGAGAGGAGGCTGGATCGCGTGGGTGGTTATCTTTATCTACTCTGCATGGGTAAATGAAATTTCAAACGTCTAGTTGTATACTGACTGTTATAAAATTATTGACTGTTGATCGCTGCAAATGCTTCATGCAGTGATTCTATATAATACGGGAGCATTAAATCTAAGAATGTTAGGTACGAAAGTGATCTTTCTTAACTTTAATTTGTAATCGCACTATTATAGCTAGTACTTGAACATTGCTTTTCGTAGCCAGTGAATCACAGTTGCGTATATGAAACAAGATTATTTATATTGTATTACTTTTTAAGTTACAAATATTAATATACAGGCTATTTACACTCTAGAGAGAGTAAAGTGTTTACATGTAGACCAACACATTTAGAGAAAAAAAGACAAAAATTGAATACTACTAAGTACTGCGATTCAGTATGAAGAGAGAAAAATGAAGTAGGTACATTAATTAACACCTAAATGGTAAGTGTGAACAATTGTAGTTACTTTCCCTGTTATTTTTAATTCATGTTTTTTTTTTTTTTTTTTCCCCAAATTTGTGTATGTGAATGTGAAAACGCAATTTTAAACCACTACTTAACAGTTAACATTTTCAGGTATAGATACTTTTCATGTTACCCTATTTTATTTGATCAGTTATCGTTTGCTCTTATGAACATGCTCACGCTGTGATTACTAATTCTTCAGACTCCTGACGTCATGAATCATTTCACGAACGAATCAGACCTGGCGCGTGGCCGGTTCTCTCATCTCGTTCTCTCCGCGTTTTCGTTCTTCCGAATCTTTCAAGGTACCGGCTCTCAAAGAGCCGGTTGGTTCTCTCGTTCTCTCCGCATTTTCGTTCTACCGAATCTTTCAAGGTACCGGCTCTCAAAGAGCCGGTTCTTTACATCGCGAACGAATCGCAAGATTTCGTTCTCTCAAAGATTCGTTCTTTTTGAACGAATCGTTAAACGAACGACCCATCACTACTTCAAAGACTAGTTCTTTAGGAACCGTTCTGTTGAACTACATCGGTCGCGGACTGTATCGCGGTTTCCAATGTTTAAACAAAATATTCCATACATGACACCAACACAATCGTTACAGACTTTTTGTTTTATGGGCATTTCTTTTTCTATAAATAAAAGAGGCACACAGTAATCCGATGCTTGTAAACAATATCTCCCATTACAAATGAGCGACTATCATATTGTTTTTCTTTCACACACTTCTTACATTTTTGAATGTGTATTAATTTATTTTCTGCGAGTAAAGTGCTTATTTTCACATGTGTACAAAACAAAATAATGGTATAGTGTTTTCTCATCTGTGACAACCTAAGCTGATTTTTTTCGTATTAGGTAAGTTTTATTATGTTTCTTTAAATTTTAGTGTAGTTTTGTAATGTGTGGTCTATGTGTTATTAAAGTTTAATTTCAGATTGTATAGGCTATCTGAAATTTAACGTAATTACACTTATTTACGTGACACGTTTTTTAATGCCAATATGTAATGTAAATGTCTAAAGAATATTAGATAAAAATTTAGAGTTCACGATCGTCAAACGATACATCATTGCGCAAGAAAGAACGAAACGAAAATAATGACCGACAGCCTCACTTACTGTGTGAACTATCTATGTCTTTGAACTAGCTAGTTCAGTGTGTATATGTACTCCCTTTCTCTTCGGTCTTCGTAGTTCAGATGAGTACTTGGAACGTCTCTGCTTGGAACTGACGAAGCGATGGGGAAATAATGGTAAGGGGGGAGATGAGACAAAATAAAGAACAAACGTAAGAGAGGGAAGAAAGGAAGAAAGAAAGACGTGGCATGTTGGGTGACATGGATTGGGGGGGGGGGGGGGGTAATCTTTCGCGCATGTGCAGTAAGGACCAAACAGAGTAGGAGAAGAGAAACACGCAAAGAACGAAAGAACGATTGTTTTTGGTAACAGCGAACTAGTCACCTAGTTCGCTCGTCAGAACAGTTCCAAATGAACTGGTAGTTCGCGAACTACCCATCCCTAATTTCTAGTACTTAGTAAATGGTAATTGTAATCTCATCATAATTTCTAGTACTTAAGAAATCAAAGATTAATCACTGTACGATTATTCCACAGAACTCAGCCCGAGTCGTTCCCCCGCTCCATGTACTTTGCGCGGGAAACGCGGCCTCCATCGGTGCTGGGCAAGAAGTTTGCGCAAATATGGGTCATCAACGCTTTGTTTTCACATCTAGGTGTCGCAATAGTCTAAGTTCTTTCTAATCAGTTATCATCAACCCCTTGGCCGGCTTCAAACATGGTGAAGTTTTACAGAACTCACCACTTCGCTTAAGTGTTTTGTTGGCCACCGCCCATTCGCGGGCTTCACCTGTTCTTTTGTAGTCGATGGGCCACGTATGAAACATCCACGGGGGTTAGGCTCGTGGACGTTTTTTTCTTATCGCCCGCAATTGGCCGTCCCTGTACGATATATGTAAACACTTTTCTGAAGTTTATTAAGTCTTAATTTTCATCTCCACGGGACTGTGCTGTAGACCGGGTTCATACACACGACAGCCTGCGCAAACCTCTGTCTCGTACAGTATAAATAACACCGCTCTCGTGATAAGCGATATAAGTGCACTAAACTCTAGTACCTACCTATTCACGAGATATACTGAATGCCACACTCTTGGCGCATGTTTTTTATTAAGGGAATGTGTAATTTTTGGGTTTCTTGTATTGTTAATTATTCCATGCTTTGTCTTCATCTGTTTGTCATGTTCTACGTCACAAACTTTTAAATGTCACTTAGTTTGTAGCAGTACATTGCCATCCACTGACATTTAACGCCCATTTGACAAGATACATTTTAAATCCACATATTAATAGCAGTCGTAACCTTAATTCTCTTGTTCCATGCACCAGGCTGGGTACTGTGGCAGTATCAGGTACGCGTACGAGTAACTGTTATATAATAAACCCACACTGTCTATCAAGTTTTTCATTAAATTGCTGCCTCCAGCCTCGTAGCAGTGTGTATTTTGACCTCAACTTCAACCTCAGTCACCGAGCCTAGTGGGCCACGCTGGGGCCAGCAATCCACAATATCAATGGTTAGTAGAACGAGCTAGCCTGGCGCCCTGCTGAGATAAAATCTAAATTAATTAATTCTCGCCGCTACCATTAGGCTCACCCTGGGTCACGAACTCAGGACTGTGGGTGATGGCATAAGCAAAGACAAATATAGAAACACATACTAAGTGTTATGTGTTTTTAAATGTGTCAGTTTAATTAATATTAATGCCATAAAGTACAACTTATAATGTGCGACGGAACTTTACGGTATTAATGGTTTAGTGGATTTTAACGAAACGGGCAGTATTTTAGTAAAATTCCTTGTTGAAAATCAGGTCAAAACCTGGATTGCGGATTTTTTCCAAGTCTTTTCCGCTTTCATCGGAGCTGTTTAAAATAGTAAAAAATATATATATATTTTTTCTATTTTTTTGTCTGATTTGTGCTGTTATCTGCGCGTGATGGTGGCAAGCAAAGTATTCGATTCAGGGCCAGTTTTCAGACATCCCGTTAAATCTGAACGATAGCTAAACAACATTTAAGCTAACCTCCAGTTCAAAAAAGAATAGTTTTACGACCCGTATTTAGGCGGAAGTTGGTTAACAGAGACCTGACAAAGCGTGTGGTGTAATATTGAAAGTGTAGATAATAAAATAAACTAGAATTTGGTTACAATTATTTCTTTGTGTTGCAATAGACATCTCTCTCCTGTAGTGTGATAGTCAGCTGTTTGAATTTGAATATTGTTTTGTGAAATACTGTAAATTCTGAATCGTAATTACGATGGCTGAAAAAAAATGTCGTAAACTTCTTTATCTGGCAATATAATTACATATAAGGAATCAAAATAACTTTGACATTTAAATTTTTTTACATTCTGCATAACCTTGAACATTTTCAAGTTTTAAACGATACTCTTGAATCTCAAAGCATGATTTGTGTTGGTTTATCACAGGTTAATTCAAGACAAACCAAGCGGAAATAAGTATTTATATTTACATACAAAAATTTAATAGAGCAAAAAGATTTATGTTACAGAACTATTTTTTTTTTCTGTCTTGTTTAGTTAATAATACAACAAAACTGAAACTCAACGAGCACCTGTAGGGGCTCGAAGCAGGCTACATGAGGATGGCCCGCCACGAAGCAACACACCAGCGCCTGTCTGGGGTAGACTAGTTAAGAGCCGTTCCCGGAGCGTGAACCCACGATCCTTGAAGAGACCTGGGTGCTTGTGGTGGGAGGGCGGGCGAGGTGGATACTGCATCACGCCTGGTGGCGACATCCAAAAGCAACTGGCACTGCTTTTCGGTGGCTGGAAACACCACAGACAACAGGCAAAATGATGCCGCAAGGAGTTGAGTAACCACCTCTCGTGGAGAAGGGCTAAATCACTCTTCATTTCACATTTCAATCCATCCACTACTTCCTGGGTGTTTAAAATATTCCATCTAGAGGGAGTTTATCATCATCGGCCAAAGTCTTGCTACATGTTCTTGTGTGAGGAACTCAAAGTTGAGGTCCAATCTTGGATGACTTTCACCTTGACCCCAGCCGCCATCTTGAATGTCTCCGTGGATTCTATAACTTACCGCCTCTTGCCCACCATCAAGAAAAATAACAAAGTTTTAAAAATCTTATTTAAAAAATAACTACATAATTAAGAGTTTTAATAAAAAAAATACACAATTGAGGGCCATTTTAAATAAACCTTTCCCCATGATGTCCACAAGCAGACTGACCCCCACCCTAGCTTACGTTACCTAATCTAAAGGTGTGCAGTAAGGGTCCAGGTTAACCTAGGCGTGTCTCAGGCCGAAGACTGTTCACCTTACCAAGCTGGGATGTAACCATGCCATAGAGGACAGTTTGTCTTGTGCTTACACATTACACAGGGTTTTTGACTACTCGTAGCTTACATAACAGCAGCTTTATTTCTACAGCACATTGAATAGTAGGCAGATTTACTGTTCAACTACTCCACAGGAACTCATACGCACAGAACAAATCTCACTTGTTTATTAAAACATTATTGACTTACCATTTTAAGTTGTAATTTTTTAATGAAAGGCTTAACGTTGCTCACGAGTCCCACGCTCAGCCCTACACCAACGAAACTCAATCAAAAAATGCACTGTAGGTATGAAAGTTATTTTTTTAAGTATAAATTTGATTTCATTATTACTTTGTAGCAACAGCAGCAATTCTGCCAAGATTTGGATGTAACGATTGATATATTTTATTGACAAGGGTTTATCACTATATAATATCTTTTAAAAATCATAAATTCAATTCAAGTTTAGAATATTTCGCACCAGCAATAAGAAGTTTTTCCCCATTACTTTTATTAACATTCAGACATCCCTCACTCTAAATGTATGCATGCATATGTATGCATCGGCATTGGGCATTTATTATTTGGTAAAATGGCAGACTATATACTTAAGTCAAAATTTTTATTTATATGTAATTGTAACACAACTGGTGGATAAAATAAACTCATATTGAAATAAGTAACTTTTATTTTCAGGTTATAGACAATTTAAGTAAGCATTCCAGCATTTGTTTGTGCACTTACGGTTTTACGATCTAACTTTCGGTCAAAATTCAAAATATGTTCATAAAATCAGCTAGACTAGTGCAGCAAATTGCTGTCAAAAATAGCGTTAACCCTTTTTGTGGCTTCTTTTTTTAAAAACTCATTGACAAGAAAAAGAGATGGTAAAGAGAAATGAACCAAACGATCTGAACCAGACTAAAGTGTCGTGAAAATATTACACTAAAATATTGTTCCTAGTCGTAACTTATTCTAAGTTAAAATGATAAATTTACTGACACTAACTTTAGCAGCTCAAAACACGGTAAAGATATGTTTTTTTCCCATGACAACGGGTCAGTTCAAACACCTAACTTCCAAAAGCAAAGAACTTTGAAACGCCAATGATTATGATAGTGGCGTCATTCAACAAACACATTTACATTGTTAATGCTGCACGTTAATTCATACATGACAAACCGTTATCATTCATTCTCAAATCTCAATTGCAAACAATTGTTTACGGTTACACCAAACATCATCCGACTCGCACTTTGGTTCATGAAAGTAGGTAAGATACAAATATCAAAACTGAAGCTGAAACAAATACATAGTTTTTACTGCACAAATGATTTGCTACTACAACTGAAATTTAAAAAAAAAAAAATCCTTTTCGGCACAGCCTACAGGCATAGGTACATTTCAAAGTACATATTTATTCTGGAAATATTTTGGAAACTTCTAAGAACTTAATGTACATTATATATTTATGTACTCCAAAATTACAAAATGATCAATTAAATATTTGCCCATTTTCCATGCAGAAAAAATATTATGAGTATTTTTAACTCAAAGTAGCCAGCATTCAATAGTCAATAACACAGCAGTGAATACCTTAGAACAAATTTCATTATTACCTTCAAACAGTATTTTTCATCCCTTGCACTAATAATGCGGTAGAATAAAAATTTTCTTTGCACCGAGGTTTACTCAAGATAATAGTAACATGTTTTGAAATTAATTCAAACAAAATTAATACTGAAAAAGTTTTGAATTTTTTAAAATTTCCACCCATGTTTTTGCGGTAATAATTCATTTCATCAAAACCTGTTTCAATTATAGTTTTAAGTGAAGTTTAGGCTTCATACAATGAATTATAATGGGTATGATGGTGAATCTATTTTTTTTAAAAAAAGATATGATTAATTTTTACTTTCAAACCTTGTTATTTACACCCCTTGCAATAATGGTTGAGTAAACCATATAATTTTTTTAAGAATAGTTTTAGTCAATATATAGGCAGTTAAGCGAGAATAAGAATGGATTCAATAGTGTACTGGGTAGGGAAGTTTTATTTATTATTTATTATTATTACCTAACTCATTCCATTCTCAGGTTATTCAACCACTTGCAATAATGGTCTGTATTATCAAAAATTGTTTCAGACAAAAAGTTTTAGATAAAAATAACAAGATTTACAAACAATCTGTATGGATTAAATTGTGTTCTTACTAAAAGAATTATAATTTTTTTTGACTTTGTACCCTTGTTTATTCCTCCCCTTTCAGTTAAGGTTGGTAAATGGAAAATTATTTCAGCAGAAAGTTTTAGATAATAATTATACACTTTACAAAATATTCAAATGGATTTAATAAGTGTGCATATTAAGGGAGTTAAAGAATTTTTTTTTGTCTGCAACCTCTGTTGTTTTCAATCCCTTGCCGTAATGGTTGTTCATATAAAAAATAAATTTAGACAAAAGAGGTAGATAATATTTTTTATTTTAGGTTTTACAATAAAAATGAACGGATTTTATAATATTTTTTTTTAATTTCCACCCCCTTTTTAAAACCCTTGCAACAATTTTTCATCTTATCAAAAATTGTTTCAGACAAAAGATTTAGATAAAAATTATAAGATTAATACAAAATTTCCAAAATTCGATGTTACTGCAGGGTGGCCACTCGACCTGGAAAACCTGGAAACCTGGAAATGTCAGGGAATTTTGTAGCTACAGGGAAAAATCAGGGAGTCAGGGAATTTCATCAAAAATCTGGAAATTTTTCGTTGAAACAGGATTTTTTATAAATGTTACTAGTAAAATAGAAAATGAAAGGTAGGATTTATGTTGAATTTGTGTTTTCGAGACCTCGTGTTGTCTCGTAACATTTTGCGGCTTTCATACATTAAGTTGGTGCACCTGTCTCGCTATTATTTTATGGTTTGTAAATCTGTTATTCCGTTCTGTTGTTTGCATGATATTAGGCCTTGCATATAACCATCTGCGCATGGCTTGTTACATTTAAATGGATAGTTTTTGTTGTAAAACTTTCTTGTGGCGTGTTTTTTTTAAGATTGTGAATAAAACAAGTTAGTGTATGTGTATACATTAATCCTTAAGAACTGCGTTTCATTATGTGTTTTTGTGTAAAAATGGCGGGATACGTCGATGAAGGCTGGCAAGTGTTTTTAGTTTTGGTACGTAAATATTTATTTGTAAAGACAAAGTGACAAGTTTTCGTCATGTCGTGCTCCAAACAAAAAAAAAAAAAACTAGCTTTAATTATAAATGGTTTGCGTGTGAAGATTTTTCACAATGGTTACTTGAAGACGAGTCGAATAAATTTTCAGCCCAGTGTTGTTATTGCATGACTAAGTTCAGCCTAAGCAATATAGGAAAACAAGCCGTGATGAGCCATATGAATGGAAAAAAACACAAATAAGCAGCTGCAAACCGTAAGAAGTGTGTGGAAATAGACGTTCTATTAAAACATGGACAAAGCACATCTGAAGCTTCGGTTAGTAAGTACCCAACGAATGCCACTGAACCTGTTAGTCCAAGTCCAGTGACTGATATGCCTAAGAAAACTTTGCATGCTTTTCTATTAAATGATAGCATAACCAAGTATGAAATATATTGGTGTTTGCATTCTGTGACAGAACGTAATTCATTTAGGAGTGGTGCTAGAAGTGCTGACCTTTTTCCAATACTTTTCCCTGACAGTGAAATAGCCAAGAAAATTCAACTTAAAAGGACTAAAGTTGCATATACAATAGTACATGGGTTAGGGCCTTATTTCAAAACACAGCTGGTGAAATTGATTTCAGAATGCAACTACCGTATTTACTCGCGTAAAGGCCCCGCCCGCGTATACGCCCCGCCCGCGTATACGCCCCTCCCCCTTTTTTGTAAACATTTTTTAGAAAAAAATTAAAAATTTGTTTTTCTGGGTTTATCTGAGGGCAGGGCAGCTTGGCATGCATCAAACAGCAAGCCATGTATTGTAAGCGGCAGTGATACAGAGACTGGTATTACAGTTTGGCCGTTCTCAGTAGGACTGACGTGAGGCGTGACACGTACGCAGTTAGTCCTATCTCAAACGACATAAAGATAAAGAAAGCTGAACTCTCGCGCATGTGTTGATGCGTAGCGTTGTCGGAGCGGAAGAGGGGAAGTGAAGGAGGGAGAGAAGTGGGTGGAGCAGTCAGCAAGCGCTACCGGCACACAGTGTAGCCATGTTTCACGCGCTCGGGCCGACACAGTGTTGCCACGCTTCACGCGCTCGGGCCGATTCATGCTACACGTTGTCAGTTGCATTGTTGCATTGTTTGAGCGTGCGTGTTCCGTTACCGTAAACATGAAAATGGGCGGAAAAAGGGGGAGCTACACAGTCGAGTTTAAGTTAAAGGTCATAGCTTACGCGGGCGAACACAGTAAACGTGCTGCCGCGAGGAAATTCGATGTGGATGCAAAATGTGTCAGGCGTTGGGTTAGTGAACGAGAAAAACTGGAAAAGGCCCCAAAAAATAAACGCGCCTTCCGTGGAGGAAAATGCAAGTACCCACAAGTTGAAGTAGAAGTTTATACATATATAATGGACACAAGGAAATTGGGATATGCTGTGACAACGGAAATGATACAAGTCGAGGCAAATCAAATTGCAAGACGAATGAACATTCCACACACCGAATTCCGTGCCAGCTATGGCTGGATTCGCAGATTAATGGGCAGGAAAGATCTTTCAATACATAGGCTGTGCCGGAGATTAGGCATTTCGTCACTTTTTTTGAATTTATTCTATAATTTTAAAATTTTTTGGGGTTTCTATTTTTTAATTTATCTGGTTGTTAATGGGGGTGATTTACTTTTTGTTAGGCCGGTGTACGCCACGGGTTTAAACTTTGTGCCAGTGGACCGAAGCCCCTTCCCAGGGGGCCAATCTGATATTTTGCTGTCTAATGTGGACATGGTCAGCCTGGTTGAAATTTCTCTCGCCTGCAGTCACGTCCCGAGTTTGTAATTTTAATTCCCTGCATGACCAAAACTGCTTTGAGCAGCTCCTGGGCTGCAAGCTGCTAACTTGTAGAGGCCTGCTGAGAAAAGCATGTCTCGTCACGAAGCAGTCTCCAGTGGAGCTGCGTTCCCACCTTAGTGGCTATTTCTGCCCCCCCCTTCCTCTCTCTCCTCCTCACTTTAGTTCTGAGAAATTAAGCTAAGAGCAGTGACCGGACGGGACGATGACCTGATGCAAAAACCTTCTCCCGGGTCCGACACACATCCCCGACATCTAGCGGAGGAAAAAGTAACCACGGGCCTGGTCGCCAGCGTGCAGAGCTTACCTTCATGACACCTGGTGGCAAGTCTGCTCACCACCTCAAGTAGTTCCCCCTTACGCCGCTAGAAAGCAGCGTCGCGGTGCCATAAGGCACTATGCTTTCCTCTCGCGGCCCGGAGAAGGCGATTGTTCTTTGCTTTCGTTTCGGTCCGGTAGAGAGCGCGCATGTCGTGTTGTTGTCACGCCCGCCTCGGACTCCTTCGGAAATTTTCGGCGTAGAACCGAACCTACCCCCTCCTTTGACCCGGGGCCTTACCGCCCGATTTAATTAGGTGCTTTGGCCGATTGTGGGGCACTCAGCCCTCTGACCTCGGCTACTGACCACGTCTCCTCTACGTCCTCTGCGCTAAGAGGCTTTTTGCGGGAACGGTGATTTTCGTGTGCACGAGAATGTAGTCAGCTTGCTTAAGGGATGTGATCCCGTTTGTACAGTAGCCAGGCAGAGGTAGTTTTTAGAAAAGTCATGCGTTGTTAAATTTTTTATTTATTCTTATTTAATTCTAAAAATTCCGGTTTCGTCCGCGCATCCTGACTTCTCGGTCCGCGACATCCTGATATCGGCGCGGGACACCTAGTGAGCTCCGAACTCTACACCCTGGTTGGTGAGTAATCCGGCCTTTTCCCCCCCATTCCCGTTTGTTGGCCTTTTGCGCAGACGGTGTAGGACTGTCTGGAAGCAAGTCTAATTCGTTTTGAATTTGATTTGGGTTTCAGACAGGGTCGAAGTGCTGGAGAGACAAATTGCTCCCAGCTCGTGGTCCTGCACCTCCACTGCGGGTCACGTTAGAAGAGAGGTTTCCGCGACCCGACGTTATTTTTTGAAGACCCGGGTGGTAATGTGAAATCAACATCCCCCCCCCCACCTTCTAGCTACGAACTACATTAATCGAATGAATAGCCTACCAGCGAACAGTGCTTTCCTCAAGAATATGTAGAGTCAATAAAACTAATCATCGATGTAATAATTGGACAAATCAAATTTTAGTGTGATACTAATAAATTTTTGTTTATGTTATTGTTTGTTGTTAAAGTTGAGTATATGTGTTATACTAATCTAAGGGCCGGCCCGTTATCGAAAAACTTAATATATAATTAATATATTAATTGGGAAACTGTTAAATGCCAAATCAAATGAAAACGGAATTCATTATTTACCTTTTTTAAATAAAACAGGGAACCTATAGACCAAGCTACTTGTGTAGTGTTAATTTATTTATGATATACCTTCTTCCCGTAAACGATCCACCAGCTCCCCAGTTGCTTGTGTCAGGGAGTTCCAAATTGTCTTGTTCTCCACCTCGTGCCACCTCTGGTCAATAAACTTATTTTTCTTATATTTCTTACCTAGCAAGTTTCCAAGGCTCTTTTTAATTAATTCAAAATAATTTAATATTGAGGCACGAGGGGCGTTACAATTGGTAGCAGAGCATGGTTGGTCTATAGGCATACCTTAATAAAGTAGGCTTACCTAAAATAAAATAAAAATAATAAAAAAAAAATTAATTAATTTTTTGTGAAACCAATTTTGTATTTTTAACATTGTAAACTGATCGCTGGTACACCCGGTAGTTATATTGCTTTTCTATTTTAAAGTAATGTTTGAGTTTTAAAGTCCCATGTGGACTTAGTCTGCGCGCAGCGCAAGAAGTCGCGGCGTCCGGTCCGCTAGCAGGCCGGCAGCGAGACGTGTCTTATCTCTCGGCTCAGCTGGCGTCCCCCCCCCCCCCCCTTATCACCCCGCTTGAGCCAGCGACACGCCCGTTATCTGAGGGCGACGACACGGCCCTGTTCCTCCCGCACACCCCTCTCCCTTGTCCATCGTGGGAGACGACCTTGCGAGCGGCAGGTCAGTCCCCCTGTTGACGTATACAGGTTGGCAAGTCAAACTGACAGGGGAAGCTCGCGCAGTTGTCTGAGTAGTACGGCGACTCTATACGCAAATAAGTTTGGGCACATACCCTCCCACCTTGAAAGTGTGACTTACACCCCGCGCAGTGGGGCTAGTTGGTAGTTTATATTAATATAGGAAGCCTTAGGAGGTATTTAAAATTAAGATAGTTTTTAAGGGAGGAGTATTTATGGTGTACGTTTGAATCGTACAGGTGTGTTAAATTTTTGTTTTAATTAGCAGTAATTTACGTCCGAGCAGTATGTTTAAGCCGGAGTTATTGCTGTCAGATGAGCTGACCTATGAAATACAGCTACGCAATTTGCCCTCCAGTGGCAATGTCCAAGTCCTCAGGAAGAGGCTCAGGGCCGCCCTTCATGATGGCGTGCCCACTAGTGTATCGAATTTGGATTTAGATGTAACTGAAGAATTCAACCTTGCTTGCGCCAAGTTTTATGATATATCGGCTTTCGCAAGCTATCTAGATGTGGAGGAAAATTTACCCAATGTCGAGCGACATATAGTCAGGCTAAAACATGTTACCCGACGTTTGCAAAACCTGAAACAGCTTTCGGCAGACCTTCTCCATGGAATTTATATAAAAGAGGTAGAACGATGTTTGCAACAGATGGCAGGTTTCCATTCAAAATTGACGGCGAGAGCAGCCGTTTTGGAAGACACACGACGCAGTCAGCATTATGTGGCTGAGGCACAGGCTTTAGGCATAGATTGTCCCGCCTTCCCGGAAGGGGACGCTCCTAGCTTGCCCCTGGGAGTAGAGCAACCCGACACGCGACAATCAGAAGTACGGGCGACAGTAAACAGACAGGAGACGGAAACGAGCAGATTACCAGACGCAGCCCCTGACTCACAGCCACTAACGTCGCTTCCAAACCAACCGATACACGTATCTACCACTCATTCAGAGCCGCTTGTGCAGTCGACGACAGCGGCGACAAACATTACAACGGGTCATGTGACAACCCACCCCGTCACTAGTGTGACATTTTCACAGGGATTACCAACCTTGGCACAACAAATGACGCAACCATACCCACCAAACATGTTTTTTCCGTATCCGACCGCTCAGGGCTATTTTAACCCTTATGCGCAATTTCAACCACTGTTTCCTTCATGGCAAACCACCCCACTTCCGAGTGCTGGTATTCTGCAGCCGCCACTCATAACGCCCCAGATCACTCCACCACAGGTCAGTCCCTCGGGTGCGACTCGGGAACAGACTCAGTCGCACCCGGTGCCACAAAATCGGCCTTCACCTCAGCCGGCAGGAGCCGCGGCTCAGCCCCACGACTCAGTATTGAGGAGCACGACAGCCCCAGAAACTGGCTACAGTTTCTACTGAAAAATCACCCATCCTGTAAAAAAGGCTACTCAAGGATTTGCCAGAGGCGTCGGGTCTTGACGCACACAAACTGATTGATTTCCTTCGAGTCTTGTTAAAGCTACGGCAAAAGGGAGGGATTCCCGACAAACAAATTTTTGAAATTGTTTACCCATACACCCAAGCTCCCTTAAGTGAGCGGATCATGGCTGCCATTGAGAATGACCTCACTTTCGACGAATTTCATGAAGACGTGTTAAATTTTTGTATACCGAGTAGGTTACTCACAAACATCCGGTTGGAGTGGTTTAACCGCTTGCAGCAGCGTAATGAAGCCTTGCCGAATTACGTTGCTGACATACGGGAAGCCAACCAGGTACTCAGGCTAAAAGTTTCAGAGAGAGAGGTCGTGAGTACGATCCTAGACGGTTTGAACCCAGCAGAGCGCTCGCGCTCAGTGTTCCAGGTACGCCCCCAAAATTATGCTGAGCTAGATCAACTTTGCGTACACGCCACAAACATAGAATACGCCGATTTTCAGCGAAATAAACAAGCCACATTCGCTAGTCAACAAGGTATCAGCGCGGGAGCGGAGCGCAGTAATTCGCAACATAAGAATGCAGCACAGAAACATCAGGGCAATACATTTTTCTCTTCAAGGCCACAAGGGAGGTATCAACAAAATACACATTGTAATTTCTGTAAGAGAGACGGGCATTCCCTGGCCCAGTGTTACCACAAAAACAACAAACAAAATGGCGACACTCCAAAAAACGCATAACGCGGTGGCCCGAACAACCTTATTTAGGGTCACCGAAAAATTCTAGTGTTAAAAATTTTTCTTATAAGTGGGAAGTTCAACTTGCGCCAAGTAATGACAGTACACAAGAAACATCATTACATAAAAACAAGAATCCTAACAACGAAGAGTCCAGGAATAAAAGTAACAAACGAGGTCACAAACATAAACAAAGAAAGCAGAATAGCAGGAGAAATAACAAAAATAAGGGAAATGGTAATTCAACGCACACGTACTCATGTAAAACGTGTGTTGATGCTACAAATAAGGGCAAGAGAAAATGCCACCAAATTTTTGGCAATATTCCTACAGTAATTCCGTATGCAGTAACAACGATTGGCGAACACACTGTACCGGGACTAATTGATACGGGATCAGCGCGCAGCCTAATTTCTGGGCAGTTATTTAACAAGTTAAAACAGAGCAAATTAATTCTAAGAACTGAGACCACTAAGTTACAATGTTTCACAGCTTCAGAGCAGCCATTAAAGATTACGTTAGCAGTGGTGATCAAGGTGAAGATTGATTTATATTCATGGAATTTCCCATTTTTGGTGTCTGATCAACTTGCCACAGACCTAATCTACGGGTCTGATTTCATTGCCAAGACAGGTCTAATCATTAATCTTCAGGCGAAGAATTTTGTTTTCAAGTTCAACATGGGTAATCCTATTCCTTGTGGGACCCCTGAACAAATAGTTTAAGTTCCGGCCGAGCCAACGGCAGCCATCTTGGATCAGGGCAACACCACTTCACACGAGCACCTTAATACACAGCAGCGGGGCGCCATTGATAAATTATGCAGTTCTTTTCCAGATGTCTTGACTAGTAAATTAGGTCGCACAAAATTAGTCGAGTACCAAATTGAGTTAGCGGATAAAATACCAGTGAGATCTCACCCTTATCAATTTTTAGGCCCTAAGATGCAGACGATGCGCAATCATGTTTAGGAGCTTTTGGAAAAAGGGGTAATCGAACCCTCGACATCCGCCTACAGTTCCCCAGCTTTCCTGGTGCCTAAGGGCAAGGATCAACAACGATGTGTAATTGATTACAGAAAAGTTAATGAGAAAATAGTCATACAAAACATACCGTTGCCAGACCTAAACACTGCTTTTCATTGGTTCAGTAAGGCCAAATATTTTAGTGTGTTTGATCTAAATTCTGCCTACCACCAAATTCCCCTTACTGCGGATTCAAAACCCATCACAGCCTTCTGTGTCCCTTGGAACTTGTACCAATACACAGTAGTACCTTTCGGACTTGCCACGGGAGCCCAAGTACTAACTCGACTCCTGGATCAGATACTAGGAGATCTAAAATTCAAAACAGTGTACAACTATCTAGACGATGTCGTCGTATATTCAGAAACATTCGAAGAACACATCAAACATTTAGAGGAAGTCCTAAGTAGATTTCGTAAAGCAGGGTTAACTGTCAACACAAAAAAGGTTAAGTTTGCAGTCCAAGAACTGTCTTTTCTAGGACACCTGGTTTCTAGCAAGGGAGTCACCATTGATCCTTCACGTACACAAGCTATTCGTGATTTTCCGCCTCCCACAAACCCTAAGGGTATTTCACGTTTTATTGGTATGGCAAATTTTTACTCAAAATATATTCCTAATTTCGCTGAGCACGCAGCACCACTAAATACGTTGCGTAAGAAAAACACACCTTTCATATGGGGTCTGGAACAAGAAAAAGCTTTTAATTTCCTGAAACAGGCAATTTCTTCTCCGCCTGTACTCCGCATGGCAGACTTCACCAAACCTTTCATTTTACAGACGGATGCATCCAGTGTGGCTATTGGCGCAGTACTGAAACAGGAAGTCGAAGGCTGCAGACAGCCTATTGCGTTTGAATCGCGGACACTTACCCACGCCGAGAGGAAAGCCTCATCGATCTACGAATTAGAATGCCTCGCCGTGGTATTTGGCATTGACAAATTCCGCCAATTTATAGAACACAGGGAATTCCTGTTGGAGACAGATAATCAGGCATTAGCCTGGCTTTTGGCACACCCGAAACAATTAGGGAAACTCGGGCGATGGATTGCAAAAATTTCCTCTTTGAAGTTCAAAATCCAACACATTCGTGGCACACAGAATATAGTAGCGGACACACTGTCTCGCATGTTCGAAAACCCAACTCAGACTCCGCCCGAAGGAACACCACTCTTATGTCAAGCCCTATTGACAGAGTTTCCGTTGGCATTTCAGGATTTACAGAGCCAGCAGGAAGCTGATCCCCACATTGCCAGTATTATTAACCTTTTTAGTTCAGGAACGGCGCCAAAATACTTTAGGATGTCTAAGGGGCTGTTACAAAAACGCACCCCCCAATCAAAAACATACAAAATTGTGCTCCCACAAAATCTACGTAATATGATTTTCCATTATTATCACACCTCGCCGGTGGGCGCACACCTCGGTATATATAAGACCATTCAGGCTATCCGACGTCATTTCGTGTGGGACGGCATGCACAAGGACATCACCGAGCAGGTGAGACTATGCAAAATCTGTGCGCTGAGTAAGCCAGCGCAGAACACTTGTTTCGGTTATTTAACTTCAGATGTGGCCGAGCGCCCCATGCAAAAGATGTTTATCGACTTTGTCGGGCCTTTCCCGCGCTCAAAGACAGGAAACACTATGCTGCTGGTGTGTATCGACGCCTTCACAAAATTTGTCTGGCTCATCCCCATGCGAAAAGCCACCGCAGAAAACACTGTATCTGCGCTACGTAATCAGATCTTCAAGACGTCGGTAGTCCCGTCTATAGTAGTTTCAGACAATGCAACCCAGTTCACGGCTAGGATTTTTAAGAACATGTGCTTCTCGCATGGCATTCTGCACGTCACAACCTCGCCTTATTATCCACAGCCCTCGCATGCTGAGAGATTCAACCGCAATCTCCGGTCTGCTCTAATAGCTTACCATGCGCAGGAGCAGGATAAATGGGATTCGAATTTGGTGTGGCTGCAAATGGCCTTTAATTATGCACATCATGAAGGACACAAAACTACTCCTTTCGAACTCATGTTCACTTACCGACCTAATACCCCTCTTTCAAATCTTTGGTCTTTGAATGACCTATTGCCCGATGATCCGAGAGACATCAGGGAGATTTGGAGAAGAGCTCGTAAAAATCTCAATCTGGCTCATGAGAGCAGAAAAAAGAAATACAACGAAAACCGATCTCCTAACCCTTACAGGGTAGGCGATTTTGTGCTTTGTAAGGCACACCCACTCAGCAAGGCAGTAGATAAGTTTTCCGCCAAGCTGGCGTACCGCTGGAGAGGTCCCTTTCAAATACAGCGATTTTTAACGCCAGTGACGGTTAGCCTAGCTGACCCCAGTTCAGGAGAATTCGTGACCAGAGCGCACATCTCCCACCTAAAGAAAACACAGGCTGACTTAAAGTAGATGTGTTTAATTTCTTTCCCCTAACATAGGGGACTCTCTAATATTAGGCATGCCAGAAATCCTCGAGGTCTTAAAAATCCATGGTACTAGAAATAAGAATGCTAGCTTTACGTTGTATTAGTTTTAAGTGGCCACTTAGTTGATAAGCTCTTAGTTAATAAGTTTGTTTAAGGGTTATCGATATGTTGTGCCTGAGAGGCGGACGCGTCTCAAAGGTGTTAGAATATAAGTAGTAGGATACAGGCGAACCTGGTACTAGTTTTACTGAGCAGTGTAAGTGGTGTTTTTTTTTCCTTATATGCTCCGCATTCAAGCGGGGGAGTATGTGCCGGAGATTAGGCATTTTGTCACTTTTTTTGAATTTATTCTATAATTTTAAAATTTTTTGGGGTTTCTATTTTTTAATTTATCTGGTTGTTAATGGGGGTGATTTACTTTTTGTTAGGCCGGTGTACGCCACGGGTTTAAACTTTGTGCCAGTGGACCGAAGCCCCTTCCCAGGGGGCCAATCTGATATTTTGCTGTCTAATGTGGACATGGTCAGCCTGGTTGAAATTTCTCTCGCCTGCAGTCACGTCCCGAGTTTGTAATTTTAATTCCCTGCATGACCAAAACTGCTTTGAGCAGCTCCTGGACTGCAAGCTGCTAACTTGTAGAGGCCTGCTGAGAAAAGCATGTCTCGTCACGAAGCAGTCTCCAGTGGAGCTGCGTTCCCACCTTAGTGGCTATTTCTGCCCCCCCCCCTTCCTCTCTCTCCTCCTCACTTTAGTTCTGAGAAATTAAGCTAAGAGCAGTGACCGGACGGGACGATGACCTGATGCAAAAACCTTCTCCCGGGTCCGACAGACACATCCCCGACATCTAGCGGAGGAAAAAGTAACCGCGGGCCTGGTCGCCAGCGTGCAGAGCTTACCTTCATGACACCTGGTGGCAAGTCTGCTCACCACCTCAAGTAGTTCCCCCTTACGCCGCTAGAAAGCAGCGTCGCGGTGCCATAAGGCACTATGCTTTCCTCTCGCGGCCCGGAGAAGGCGATTGTTCGTTGCTTTCGTTTCGGTCCGGTAGAGAGCGCGCATGTCGTGTTGTTGTCACGACCGCCTCGGACTCCTTCGGAAATTTTCGGCGTAGAACCGAACCTACCCCATCCTTTGACCCGGGGCCTTACTGCCCGATTTAATTAGGTGCTTTGGCCGATTGCGGGGCACTCAGCCCTCTGACCTCGGCTACTGACCACGTCTCCTCTACGTCCTCTGCGCTAAGAGGCTTTTTGCGGGAACGGTGATTTTCGTGTGCACGAGAATGTAGTCAGCTTGCTTAAGGGATGTGATCCCGTTTGTACAGTAGCCAGGCAGAGGTAGTTTTTAGAAAAGTCATGCGTTGTTAAATATTTTATTTATTCTTATTTAATTCTAAAAATTCCGGTTTCGTCCGCGCATCCTGACTTCTCGGTCCACGGCATCCTGATGTCGGCGCGGGACACCTAGTGAGCTCCGAACTCTACACCCTGGTTGGTGAGTAATCCGGCCTTTACCCCCCCCATTCCCGTTTGTTGGCCTTTTGCGCCGACGGTGTAGGACTGTCTGGAAGCAAGTCTAATTCGTTTTGAATTTGATTTGGGTTTCAGACAGGGTCGAAGTGCTGGAGAGACGAATTGCTCCCAGCTCGTGGTCCTGCACCTCCACTGCGGGTCACGTTAGAAGAGAGGTTTCCGCGACCCGACGTTATTTTTTGAAGACCCGGGTGGTAATGTGAAATCAACATCCCCCCCCCACCTTCTAGCTACGAACTACATTAATCGAATGAATAGCCTACCAGCGAACAGTGCTTTCCTCAAGAATATGCAGAGTCAATAAAACTAATCATCGATGTAATAATTGGACAAATCAAATTTTAGTGTGATACTAATAAATTTTTGTTTATGTTATTGTTTGTTGTTAAAGTTGAGTATATGTTTTATACTAATCTAAGGGCCGGCCCGTTATCAAAAAACTTAATATATAATTAATATATTAATTGGGAAACTGTTAAATGCCAAATCAAATGAAAACGGAATTCATTATTTACCTTTTTTAAATAAAACAGGGAACCTATAGACCAAGCTACTTGTGTAGTGTTAATTTATTTATGATATACCTTCTTCCCGTAAACGATCCACCAGCTCCCCAGTTGCTTGTGTCAGGGAGTTCCAAATTGTCTTGTTCTCCACCTCGTGCCACCTCTGGTCAATAAACTTATTTTTCTTATATTTCTTACCTAGCAAGTTTCCAAGGCTCTTTTTAATTAATTCAAAATAATTTAATTTTGAGGCACGAGGGGCGTTACAAGGCGAACTAGAAACTGCCAGAGCAGTTTGAAGAGAAAATTATGGCCTTCCAGCGCTATGTGATATCGCTACGAAAGCAGCACCAATACATGCTTTCCCAAATCGGAAATGCTGATCAAACTCCAATTTATTTCGACATGCCTGAGAGCACAACGATAAACCCAGTGGGCGAGAGATCAGTTTCCATTAGGACGACCGGTGCAGAGAAACAGCGCGCCACTGTCATTCTCGCGATAACAGCTGACGGCCGCAAACTCCCGCCGTACGTGATCCTTGCTAGAAAAACTATGCCGAAGGAAAAAATGCCGGATGGTATTATTGTCCGTGTACAGATAAAGGGATGGATGACCGAAGACTTGATTGTCGACTGGCTGAACAAAGTTTGGAATTCGCGGCCAGGTGGTCTTCTACGTCAAAGCTCCATGTTAGTGTTGGATAGTTTTAGAGGCCATCTGATGGAGAAGGTGAAATCGAGGGTTAGAGAAGAGAGGTGCGATCTTGTCATAATACCCGGAGGTTTAACTAAGATTTTGCAACCTCTAGACGTTGTTGTGAACCGGCCTTTCAAAACCCACTTCAGGAAACAGTACAGCGAGTGGATGAGATCTGCCGAACACACGTTGACACCGACAGGAAGAATGAATAGGGCTTCCTTGTCTACTGTGTGTGAGTGGATTCTTGCAGCATGGCATGCCATTTCTGTGGAAACTGAGGCAAAAAGTTTCAAAGTGACTGGCCTATCGAACGCACTAGACGGCACGGAAGATGATGAAGTGTGGAAGAACCGCGGGGAAAGCAGCGCAAGCGAGAACAACACCGAAGATTCTGACGCCGACGACCCTAACTATGTTGACGCGGAGGGGGAGTAGATGCAGATAAAGAATGATATGCATGTTAACAGAACATATTAACTGTATGTAAATATTTTCTACCTCTACCTACTATGCCTTTAGTGAAACGTGTTTACCTGCTTTATGGTGATAAAAACGGTACGCTAAACGTGTTATGCTGTGCGTTTACACCATAACTATTGCGAGGTATTTTTGTAAACCATTTTTTTAATGTAACATGACCATCACAGTTAAATTTTTTAAACTAACCTTATGTCTAAAACTGGTTTTCGTTTTTTGTTTACTGCTACCTAATCGTAAATAATTTAATTTTGGATTTCTAAAACTACGACAAAAGAAACTATACCGGTAGTACGACAAGGAATTACCTATGAAAACTGGTACTCGTACCATGAAATTGGTATTTCTAACATTCCTTTGTCTGGTTGGCTGGCTAGCTGGCAGGAGGGAGGTTAAGCCACGCCTCTGCCTCTGCCTCTGCCTCTGCCTCTCCCTCTCTCTCTCCCTCCTGTTGCTCTTCCTCCTGTTGCTCTTCCTCCTGCCTCTCTCTCCCGCATTAGCACAAAGACGCACGTCGCACTAGTGGCTAGTTGTTCCGTCAGCTGTTTTGTTTAAATCAAAATTTAATTGGCGTTTATATAAGATGTGGCGGTATTTCATTTTGCTTTTAATAAATTTTGGTTTTAATACCTGAAGAAAAGAATAATCTATAATTTTTTCTTCCAAATTCGCGTAAAGGCCCCGCCCGCGTATACGCCCCACCCCCCTTTTTGAAGTCGAAAATTTGGAAAAAAAAGGGGGCCTTTACGCGAGTAAATACGGTATGTGGTTGTAGGGTTTGATGAGAGTCTAAACAAGGTGGCTCAAAAGCTGCAGATGGACCTTTTCGTAAGATTTTGGGACTCTGAAAAAAATGAAGTTTCATCACAGCACTTTACGTCTGCATTTCTTGGTCAAACAACGGCTGCTGATTTGCTTATCCACTATAAAAGCTCTCTGTCTGATATAAATTTAAGTAAACTTATACAAGTGTCAATGGATGGCCCAAATGTCAATCATAGATTTTTTAAAGATTTGTTGTTTGACTTAAAAGGTGACGACCCTAGTAAGCCGACATTACTAGATATAGGATCTTGTGGTTTACACACTGTCCATTGTGCCTTTAAAGCAGCTATACATGAAACTAAGTGGGAGATAGTTGAATTTTTGAGAGCAGTCTACAACTTATTCAAAAATGTACCTGCACGAAGAGCAGATTATATACAATACACAAATACAAGAATATTTCCTATGAAATTTTGTTCTATTCGTTGGGTAGAGAACAGCAAAGTTGCACTTCGAGCTATTGAAATTCTACCTTGTTTGTCAAAATTTGTGGAGTGTGCAGTGCGGGATAAGAAAGCATATACTAGACAGAATGAATGTTTTTCTGTTGTTTCAAGATGTGTCAAAGACAACCTGTTTGGAGCAAAACTTTCATTCTTTTATTCTCTTGCAGGTTTGTTAGAACCTTTCTTGAGACAGTTTCAAACAAAATCTCCAGTGGCTCCATTTCTTCATTCTGCTCTCTTCTCATTGGTACACACATTGATGGTACGTTTTGTTAAGTAAGATGTCATTAAGAAGAATTTTCTTTCACCAGGCAAACTTTTTTTGAGCACAGATAACTTGCTACATGCAAAAAATGTTGGATGTTGGTTTTGCTGTAAGAGATGCATTACAAAAAGCAAAAGGAGTGAAAGAACTTCAGATTTTGGAATTCAAGCAATGTTTTCGCCAAGCTGTAACTCAATGTACCACAAAATTGTTGGACAAGTCTCCTCTGAAATTCAGACTAACTGAGGCACTGACATTTCTTGATCCTGCTGTTGCTACTAAATCTGTTCTGTTCAAGAAAAATTTGGCATCATGCTTGGAAATTTTGGTGAAACAATTGGTTATCTGGTGTGCAAGCCGACAGCATTCAGCGTGAATTACATCTTCTTCTAGAGTCAGAAGAAGTGATTAGATACATGACTGCATTTGAAAAACATTCTCGCCTCGATCATCATTGGATGAAGTTGTTTAGTTCACACAATGTTTCAAGCCAAGTAGTTAATAAATTTCTACTGATAATTTCTCATGGAAATGCTAGTTTAGAGAGAAGATTTTCAGTTAATGGTGACTTTGATTGAAAATCAAAAAGAACACAGTATTGTGGCGTTAAGACATGTGCACAATGCAGTTACCTTAGCAGGGGGGGTTGAGCATGTAAAAATAACAAAATCAATGATGCAGTTTGTTAGGAATTCCCATGCAAAATACCTTGAGGCTCTGCAGACACAGCAAGAGCTGGACAAAATTGAACTTGATAAACACCAAACCAAAAAGTGACAAGTAAAAGAACTATAATTGTTGGAAACAAAAAAAAAAATTGAAACTGGTAGAAGATATGAAGAAGGAAGTTGATGCCATCAATGCAAAAATAGACTTTATAAAAAAAAATTGAAAGGTTAATTTAGTGTGTGTTTTTTTTTGTACATATTTTTTTGAACTTTCAATTTTTGAGGGTGTTAAATAATAAAGTATCAAGTTGAAGAATTTGTTTGTGTTGTGTGATATGCTACAAAAAATGCAAGTACCAGCAGCTTGAATAGGTATGTACCTAGGCCTGAATATATCTAATTTTTTGCTTTAAATTTTAATTAATATTGGAATTTTAACTAGGCCTACACTGTGCATTTGTTTCTCTTTTTAATTTTCTTTGTTAGAAATAAATATTTAGCATGATTTGTCTGCATGTATGTGTTGTTTACAACGGGCCTTATTTTAAAATTAATTTTGCCGATGATTTTGACTGGTCAAAAAACCTGGACAAGTCAAGGAATTTTTTCAGCTGAATTGAGTGGCCACCCTGTACTGTGAAGGGAGATATGATTATTTTTTGTCCTTCAACTCCTTGCAGTTATGGTTGGTCGTATCAAAAACTTATTCAGACAAAAAAGTTTGGTATTACTCCTATGAGTTATAATACATCAAATGGATATACTTACCCTATTATAGGAGTTACAGCAAATATTCTGTTTTTAAAAAAACCTTCCCCATTACTACCCCTTTGGTCGGATATTGCCCATTAACGAACTGGAGTTTACAATGGTTTTGGGGTCCATGAACCATGAAACAAAATACTATATAAAATTTTTCTAAGAGTCACACCATAGCTACAATAGGTAGTATTTCTTAAAATCTACATAAAATAGGTAATGTATGTGGATCTAGCATCATAGAAAAGAATGTAATTTTTGGCAAATTTTTCTTTATTTCTTCAATCATAAACCTAAGTGTCATATTTTGCAAATTCGTATGCCAAAGAAACAGTTGAGTTTGTTCTACAGTACAAATGGTAGCACGACACAACTAACAATCTAACATCTTGAATGCACGCGCGGACACTGTTAAACAAGGCCGTTATATAAAGCACCAGGCAGTTACAAGCATTACCGCTCTGGAAATTCAAACACTGACAATATGATAAAAAAATTTTTTAATATTCCTGCACCCAGGAAATGACGATAATGGTATTGAATGCTTACCAAGAATTCAACTACCTGACCAAATACTGGTAATGCTTCATGAGCTGAAAAGATAGTATTTTAATGTACATATTTAAATTTCTTATTAGTGTAACAACTACTCTTTGGTAAGGTAAGAGCAATTTATTTCACATTTAGTGCTATTCATCCCAGCACATGCAAATAAATTTTGTACTAGCCGCAGCTGTAATCACGAGCATAATTGAATTAAATTACTCCTTTCATCCTAGTAAAAATCTTAATATATATAAATCCAGTGTCCTGATGTTTGTTTCCAGTGAACTCTTCACCAAGTCAACCAATTTCGATGAAAATTGGCATTTATGTGTAATTTTTTCCAACTTGAGAGATAGGATGGTTTTTATTTCGATTAATGGTCTTAATAATTTATAAATAATAATAAATAATAAATAACCGATCGCCATGGGTAAACAAAAAATCATAAATCATAAACATACAAACAGTAATTGTGTGACATTTTCTATGTCCAACACACTGTCATATAGCGCTATCCAGTTTGCTTTAACTCACAGACAATAAAGCTCCATGTGTTTAGCCCAGGCAACACCGGGTATTGCAGCTAGTATTACATATATTATTACTGTAAGAAATAAAAAACTTATATTTCAGCTCTCAATTACAGTCTGCATGAATAAAACATTCAGGTTGAAATAAAAGGCAAAGATTTGACCAGAACTGTTAATAAATGGAATCAATCTCTCGATCTGAAAAAAATTACAAATGAACCAAATAAGATAATTTTCTACAATAGTCCTATGTCAAAATTGTACAAATAAATAATTTAGCACATTGTGCAAGAGATTGCTTGATAGTAACCAACCAATTTGAAGACACAATCATACTCATGACATATACCGGCAAGAATTAGCAAAATTTCAATTTGTTAACAAAGTTAAAGGTTTTGGTGTTATTTCATAGATATCTTAAATGGTTTTTATAAGTAATATAAACATGAAAAGTAATATGAAAATATTTTATCCTGTGCATTTGCAAAGCAAATTATCTGAAATGTACTCTGACGGTGTCTTCCGCGGATTCAACATTTATGAGATTGCCTGTGTATTGGTCAATATGTTTTTTTTTTTAGAACTGATAAATGATTATGTGCTGCTTGCTTACGTTTTTTGCATGGTTTTTTTTTTTTGGGACACGCCATTGTTGGTCGAGGACGGACACGGATATCAGTTCCTGAAACGTCACAACTGTTGTCTCTCAAGAAGCCTGCTCTGTTTGTCCGAGCTGGCTTCGTTGTGCTGTCAGGATAATTTGTTTAGTTTCACGTTGCTGTATCGTCACTGTGCTGTCCATGTCCGTATGATCCGCTTGGAATCATCGTTGCGTTCCTCTGTTTGTTGCTGTATTGTCCACAGTTGTAGTTTGTTTGTACTCACTGTTCTTAAACCACAGTCGTCTCGTCGTCGTCAGCCCACCGTGTCCGTCTGTGCTGTGATACTTGTTCCCCCAGTGATTCCTACTACTGAATTTTCTGTGCCGTCTTATGTTTTTAATTTTTTGACATCGGTTGATGTTGGCTTGTTTACTGGGTTTCTGCATATTCATCTTTATTTTTGTCCAATTTCTAATGATATACAGTTAAAACTGCAATGGTGTATGTCCGATGAAGGAACACAGTAAAGGAGGGAGGACTGCCGGCCGCTACGCCCGCAGGGGCTTGGCGGGGCTCTCCTTGCCCTTCATGATGGCCTTGATGTCGTCGGCGTCCAGCGTCTCGTACTTGAGCAGCGCCTCGGCCATGAGGCGGTGCTCGCGGTGGTGCGCGCGCAGGATCGCCTTCGCCCGCTCGTACGACTCCTGCCGGCGCAACCGACCACCACACCCGTCAGGCACACAGCTTCTTTTTTTTACACAAAAATTCAATTTCACACGTACGACTCCTGCCGGCGCCAAGCAACCACCACACGCATCAGGCACACAACTCTTTTTTTTAATATTTATTTATTACAGTTGTGACATGCACACCAACACCTCATGAAGAGAGTACTAAGGTGTGCTCAGGGATATAAAAAAAAAGAAACAAAAAACAATGAAAAAAAACATGCCACAATAAAAGAGCGTAACATGTAAAAAGATACAAACAAAAACAAAATGCAAAGGACAAAATAACCAATAGACACCAATATTCATTTCACACAAGTTTTTAAGATAGTGAAGTTGCTACTCGTCTAATACGACACATACACTGATGGTACTTATGATGCTGTTGCATGGAGTTTGTACACACTGCAATACTTACGCATATGTTGCATGGAGCTATTTTCATGATGAACTGACTACCCTTGAGCTAATTCTTTTTTTTACACTTTTATCATGTGTTTGTATTCTCAACCTATCAGAATTTTCTTTTGATGGTACGAGTGGTCTATTTTTTTCTCGGTTGCAGAATTTAAGAAGCAATGTAGTTTAGAACTTAGCGAATGTCTGTTTAGTTTATAAAACTTCTGGTTGACCTCATCTTTCTGCTAGACGGAGTGGACACAAAACGCACCTTCCTCGCGGCTGGCAAGTCAAGTGAGAGTTAAAAAATTAAAAACAGTATATTTTTGTTACATCTTCTCTACACTCTCATAAAATGCCACCCAAACTGTTTTATAATAAATGTGTATACGCAAGGTGTGGCGTTTACGCCTTTGTAGTACAGAAATTTAATGTTAAGTTTCAACTTTATTTTAAGTTATTGTTTAATCTGGACTCTACTGGAATCAAACAAAACATTTGTACTCTCGTTCGTCTCTAGAAATGAGACCTTTAAATCCACGCTGTCAGAGAAAAGTTAGAAGCGATGAGTGAAAATGCGTCGGCGGGTGGAGGGTGGAGCACCGTATCGAGCCGGGCGGTCCAGGTACTGACCGAGAGTATTCTCTTGATCTCGGTGTCGATGAGGTCGCTGGTGTTGGGGCTGAGCTCGCTGACGGTGACGAAAGCCCCGCTGTTGTTCTCGTAGGTGCGCAGCCCCACCTTCTCCGACATGCCCCAGTCCTTGACCATGTGCGTGGCTATGGAGGTGGCTTGCTGCAACAGCGACCGCTCCGCCCCCTCAGTTACACTCCACACTCGCCTGGACGAGTGCATCCGCCCCTCAGTTACACTCCACACTCGCCTGGACGAGTGCATCCGCCCCTCAGTTACACTCCACACTCGCCTTGACGAGTGCATCCGCCCCTCAGTTACACTCTACACTCGCCTGGACGAGTGCATCCGCCCCTCAGTTACACTCTACACTCGCCTGGACGAGTGCATCCGCCCCTCAGTTACACTCTACACTCGCCTGGACGAGTGCATCCGCCCCTCAGTTACACTCTACACTCGCCTGGACGAGTGCATCCGCCCCTCAGTTACACTCTACACTCGCCTGGACGAGTGCATCCGCCCCTCAGTTACACTCTACACTCGCCTGGACGAGTGCATCCGCCCCTCAGTTACACTCTACACTCGCCTGGACGAGTGCATCCGCCCCTCAGTTACACTCTACACTCGCCTGGACGAGTGCATCCGCCCCTCAGTTACACTCTACACTCGCCTGGACGAGTGCATCCGCCCCTCAGTTACACTCTACACTCGCCTGGACGAGTGCATCCGCCCCTCAGTTACACTCTACACTCGCCTGGACGAGTGCATCCGCCCCTCAGTTACACTCTACACTCGCCTGGACGAGTGCATCCGCCCCTCAGTTACACTCGCCTGGACGAGTGCATCCGCCCCTCAGTTACACTCGCCTGGACGAGTGCATCCGCCCCTCAGTTACACTCTACACTCGCCTGGACGAGTGCATCCGCCCCTCAGTTACACTCGCCTGGACGAGTGCATCCGCCCCTCAGTTACACTCTACACTCGCCTGGACGAGTGCATCCGCCCCTCAGTTACACTCTACACTCGCCTGGACGAGTGCATCCGCCCCTCAGTTACACTCGCCTGGACGAGTGCATCCGCCCCTCAGTTACACTCTACACTCGCCTGGACGAGTGCATCCGCCCCTCAGTTACACTCGCCTGGACGAGTGCATCCGCCCCTCAGTTACACTCTACACTCGCCTGGACGAGTGCATCCGCCCCTCAGTTACACTCTACACTCGCCTGGACGAGTGCATCCGCCCCTCAGTTACACTCTACACTCGCCTGGACGAGTGCATCCGCCCCTCAGTTACACTCTACACTCGCCTGGACGAGTGCATCCGCCACTCAGTTACACTCTACACTCGCCTGGACGAGTGCATCCGCCCCTCAGTTACACTCTACACTCGCCTGGACGAGTGCATCCGCCCCTCAGTTACACTCTACACTCGCCTGGACGAGTGCATCCGCCCCTCAGTTACACTCTACACTCGCCTGGACGAGTGCATCCGCCCCTCAGTTACACTCGCCTGGACGAGTGCATCCGCCCCTCAGTTACACTCGCCTGGACGAGTGCATCCGCCCCTCAGTTACACTCTACACTCGCCTGGAAGAGTGCATCCGCCCCTCAGTTACACTCTACACTCGCCTGGACGAGTGCATCCGCCCCTCAGTTACACTCTACACTCGCCTGGACGAGTGCATCCGCCCCTCAGTTACACTCTACACTCGCCTGGACGAGTGCATCCGCCCCTCAGTTACACTCTACACTCGCCTGGACGAGTGCATCCGCCCCTCAGTTACACTCTACACTCGCCTGGACGAGTGCATCCGCCCCTCAGTTACACTCTACACTCGCCTGGACGAGTGCATCCGCCCCTCAGTTACACTCTACACTCGCCTGGACGAGTGCATCCGCCCCTCAGTTACACTCTACACTCGCTTGGACGAGTGCATCCGCCCCTCAGTTACACTCTACACTCGCCTGGACGAGTGCATCCGCCCCTCAGTTACACTCTACACTCGCCTGGACGAGTGCATCCGCCCCTCAGTTACACACTACACTCGCCTGGACGAGTGCATCCGCCCCTCAGTTACACTCTACACTCGCCTGGACGAGTGCATCCGCCCCTCAGTTACACTCTACACTCGCCTGGACGAGTGCATCCGCCCCTCAGTTACACTCTACACTCGCCTGGACGAGTGCATCCACCCCTCAGTTACACTCTACACTCGCCTGGACGAGTGCATCCACCCCTCAGTTACACTCTACACTCGCCTGGACGAGTGCATCCGCCCCTCAGTTACACTCTACACTCACCTGGACGAGTGCATCCGCCCCTCAGTTACACTCTACACTCGCCTGGACGAGTGCATCCGCCCCTCAGTTACACTCTACACTCGCCTGGACGAGTGCATCCGCCCCTCAGTTACACTCTACACTCGCCTGGACGAGTGCATCCGCCCCTCAGTTACACTCTACACTCGCCTGGACGAGTGCATCCGCCCCTCAGTTACACTCTACACTCGCCTGGACGAGTGCATCCGCCCCTCAGTTACACTCTACACTCGCCTGGACGAGTGCATCCGCCCCTCAGTTACACTCTACACTCGCCTGAACGAGTGCATCTGCCCCTAAGTTACACTCCAACCTCACCTGAACGAGTGCCAAACAACACCCCCAACCAACCCTACAAATATCCTAAATCGGACTGTTATCCCCCGAGATAAGATTATTATGAGTAATTGGAAAAATACCTTGTGTAATAGAACTAGTACCCAGTTTTATCGCATAATCGTCGCACGCGCAGAATTGTCACATCTATATTTTAGGGCATTAAAATTTGGATAAAAAAAACCTCTTTCTTATAAGTCAAATGATGTTTTTGGCCTCGCTATTAGCGTACGGGCGCTTTGTGTAGGTATTTTTTCCGTATAAAACGATGTATTTTAAAATAGAAATCTAAAATTTACTTATTTAATTAACAGAAATACGAAGTTGTCTGACGTGTAAATTATCTTTTAAAGACTTTTTAAATATTATAACCTTCATCCGTTCGTCAGCGTCACCGCGGTGTACCGCGTACAAAACTGTAGCCACCGCTCGTTGCAATCATTAATGTTTGGTTATGTTGCTTCCTGTATAGAGCACACATACGTAGCCAAATATTGATATCTCGCCGATCGCATACAAAGCGTGCTCTCTATCAGGTGCTGAGTTAACAAAATTTGATAGCCCGCACTCTTTCGTGTTGTGTACTACGGTAGTTCGCATTCATTCGGCTTGCATTTGGATCACAAATGTTTTTCTATTTAAAGTTGAAGAAAGGTTTTGTATGACTTATTCATTTAAATTGTTTGGCATGCTCTTTTATACTTCACTTTTTAAATTAACATACTTTCCATGAATGGGTTTTGTTTTTATGAATAACTTTATCAAACAAAAAAATTTGTTTCTATCTGTTCGTTCGCGTCACTACAGTGTACCGCGTACAAAACTGTAGCCACCGCTCGTTGCAATCATTAATTTTTGGTTATGTTGCTTCCCGTATAGAGCGCGCAAACGTAGTCGAATATGGATATTGATATCTCGCCGATTGCATGCAACGCGCACTCTCTATCGAGTGGCGAGTCAACTACATCTGATGGCCCGCACTCTTTTGTGGTAAGTGTGTACTACGACGATAGTTATGCGTAACGACACGGAAATTTCGCGAATCGCAAAATAACAGCAATTTACCTTAATTCGCGACAAAACACCGAAATCGCACAGCATCGAGAAATAAAACTGATATTAATATTTTGAGTATTTTGTGCTAAGATAATAATTAGACTCTGGCTAATGAATTAGACCACCCATGCAAAAAAAACAAGTAAACACAACGTTGACGGCACATCGCCATTTTTCTAAGTTCCAACATGGCCGCTTTGTAGTAATGAAAGTAAATAATGATTTACAGTATTCCCGTCACATAATCATGACAATTTGAAACGTAAGCAGTAACTGCAATCATAAACAAATTAAAAAGAGAAAAACGTATCTGATATCAACACAAAGTTAATATAAAATACCGGCGATGTTTTCAACACAATATAGCTGCCATGATTTTCAACCCACTTCTTTGCTGCAAACTGTCACCTTACAGCTGTATTTACACATTAATCTTGTAGAGAAATATAAATTTTTAATTCTTCCTTTCATGTTGAACGGTTAACAACCTCATGCTTTCAACTACGTTTGACTGGCTTGGCAACCTACTCGTAAACATTAACACATGGCACTACGCCGATTGAAAGCAAAATCAGTGACCTTTAACTGCGGAAACTACATTTCACAGCAAATGCAACACGGCCGCAGAGCAAGTGAATACGGCGTCAAAAGGGCAAAGAACAGCAGCAAGAAATATTACAAGAATACTAAGTTGAGACATGCTGTGCCAAGGCACCGGGCGAAGCGGCACCGGGCTGTGCCGAGGCAGCGCGCTAGGTGGCACCGGGCCGTGCCGAGCTGTTTCAAGCCTACAATTTTTATTTGCCAACAGTGTTGACTTTAGAGTGCAGAATACGCCGTGCCACTATTATTTAGCCGAGCAAAACTTGCCTATCTGCCATCCTTTTGTTTTTATTGTGTACATTGTCAGAAGAATGCTTGAAATAATCAGTTTATTTTAATAAGAACTACGTGAGATAATAGCTAGGGCATCATGCCAAACCCTAAGGTAATGCCTCAGGTCAGGGCTGCCCAGTTTAAATGTGATGGATTTTATGTCACAGACAACATTCTTATGTGCAAGTTTTGCAACTGCAGGCTAGAGCATTAAAGGATGGATACTTTCAAGAAACACCTTGAAAGTGATCGCCACAAGAAGCTGAAACTTGGAAGTTTATGCAAACGGCAGCTATCACTTCAAGAAACACAAGATATCGCAAAAAAATGCCAAAACTGACAAGGAATTGTTTGTGAGAGGCACGACAGAAGCATTTGTTTCTGCAAGCATTCCACTGGAGAAATTTGACCATCCCAGTTAACGGACTTGGATTGCTAGTAATGTGTCTGGAGGTGGAGATTTGCCTAGTACTGATACCTTGCGAAGAAAGTATGTCCCATTAATTGGTGAGAAAATGAAAAAGGAAATTAAGGAAAATGTTAAAGATTTAGACTTAATCATATTGTGCGATGAAACTACAGACAAAGGAGGAAAATGTGTTTTTAATATTCTCTTCAAGCCACTCAAATCCTCTTCAGTTAATAATGTGCACTTGGCAGCTTCAGTGATTTCAGACACTGCCAATTCAACAACATGTACTCAGACCATACTTGAAACCTTAAATACATATGAAGTGAAGTTTGAGAACTGCATTGCGATTGTTACAGACTCTGCTGCGTACATGAACAAATGTGTAAATACTAGGGCTGTGCGGGAAAGGATTTTTTTTTTTTCGGGAAATTCTCGGGCGGGAAAATATTTTTCCCGCGGGAAACGGGAACGGGATCGGGAAAAATTGATTGAAATATATTAGGGCTGTGCGGGAAAGGATTTTTTTATTCTGGAAATTCTCGGTCTGGAAAATATTTTTCCTGCGGGAAACAGGAACGGGATCGGGAAAAAATTGATTGAAATATATGCTTCATATCAATTTTGTATCCTATGAATATGTTTATTTTTTAAATATGTTTTAAAATAATTTCTTCTGTATTCAATTTTCTTTGCAATGTGGGATGCTGTTTTAGGTGCCTTATCAACCCAGATGTGCTACCGTAACTTGTTTTAATAATTTTTTGACACTGTTTGCATTTTGCGGTTTGGTTAGCATTTTTCTCATAAAACTTCCACACGCCTTTTGACTCGGACGTTATTTTTCCCGAGTTTTCCATACGGACAAAGAAAATATAAACGAATTACAGAATACCACATAAATTCCACTAAAGATAGCCGACAAGCACCGTAAACTATTAGACAGTGTAACCAACTACCAATACCTCCAAAACGCTGAAGTTTGTTTATCTTTAAACTCGAAATCACTAAAAAATTAACTGTCCGAAAGAAAATATTATACTTTTCTACATTTCAAAGCTATTACGGTAACTTGTATTTAATTTTACAATATTATTATTTATTTTTTATTTTGGCTTTTAAATCTCCGAAAATATGACAAAAGAAATTCGTGATCCGATCAACAGGAATCATTTATGCTTTGTTTATGGCCTGTTGGCATCCAAAGGAAACTGATTTTCGGACATCTCGTGATGTTTGATAAAGAAAAATATTTTAGGTGTTTTAAATCGGCAGAATACTAATTATGACAAAATATCAGTAGTGTCTATATTTTAGTTAAGAAAATTAATGGCATAGAAAATTCGGGCATTATTTAATGCAAAACTGGCGTATTGCTGTCATGTTTGACAAGTTTCTCTCGTGAGTAGAGTTGGGATAAAACCATTTTCACGTATTTTTGTTTGTTTTGCTATAAACATCAAGTGAGGCATTCATTAGTTTTAATGCTGTCGTATTTCGGGTATGTTATAGGTAATTACGTACGTATGTCAGACTTATGAAAACAAGTAATCATTAAACCTGGAAAAAAAAAAGTTTAAAGATTGCTAAAATAAAAGAATAAAGATTTGCGGTTTTCCTTCTTTCCAGCACTGTAAATGTTTATTTTGAAGGAAATGTGTACAGTAGAACCCCTGTCATACACTTTTCAACGGAGGGCACAAAAATGGTGTATTATGCAGGAAAGTGTATGAAAAGGGAACGGCAATAATACAATTTTTTTCCAATTAGCATACCAGCACAATGTCAGATTAAACATAAATACATATGCGTAAATAATTGCATTATATTAATAAAATATATGAATTAATATATATATATATATATATATATATATATATATATATATATATATATATATATATATAATAAAACCACCAAAAATGTAAAATACAGTCCATAATCAAGTAAAGCTGACATGAGAAACAGTGGCCTTACAAAATGTTATGAAGTCCTTTCTTGGAGGAAGGGGGAAAAGTCACCAAGCCTAAATTAAAAATAAAAATAAATTAGGCTATTGTAAAAAAAAATCATAACTTTTTGCTTGTTTGTTTTATTTT
The DNA here is from genome assembly GCF_032445375.1 of Bacillus rossius redtenbacheri. Lineage (NCBI taxonomy): Eukaryota > Metazoa > Arthropoda > Insecta > Phasmatodea > Bacillidae > Bacillus > Bacillus rossius. Next base: position 40,779,668 of record NC_086342.1, on the reverse strand, counting down.
ACAAACAGCTTTAAGCAACTAAACAATTTTCAATAAAATTTTAATTTGAGAAACGTAAAATACAAAACAATCCGATCGTAAGAAAATAATAACAAACGGGTATATTCAGTTCAAAGATTAATGACTGCACAAAATATGAGATCCGTGCCTTGGTAAAATGCGTGCACCATTTTCATAATCATTGCTAGTTTGCGCCACTAGTCTCGCTTCGGTGCTGGCTATAGATGCTACTAGGTAAGTGCACAGTCTTCCTGATACTATCCATATCTATGGTGATATAAAGTTATTTTCTTACATTTGCAATGGTAAGGCCTGTATTACACTATCATATTCATATGACATAGATCTATTATCATATATATGATGAGCACACATGATTGAAAGATATTATCAAATACTTTTTTGTGCTATTACACTAGGTAATATATTTGATCATATATGTACTGTAAGAAAATGGATTCACAACTTGTTGCTGCTGGTGCTTGTGTCAGTGCTATAATTACAATTGCTTTATTGCTCAAACAACTGAAGAACAAAAAAAAGAAGCGAGTGTGGGTTAGGCCATGGATTGGAAGACGGAAGATGTTTGGCATTCATAATAATTTACTGAAAGAACTTCAAAATGAAGATCCCAAGCACTATGAAAATTATTTAAGAATGGATGAAAATACTTTTAATTTTGTAGTGTCCAAAGTGTCTAAGTTAATTTCGAAGGAAGATACCCACATGAGAAGTAGTATTAGTGTGCAAGACCGGCTTATGGTAACTCTTAGATTTTTAGCAACCGGTGAATCATATTCTAGTTTACAGTACAGTAGTCGAATACCTCAATGCACACTTTCCATTATTATTCCAGAAACATGTAAGGCTATTTATGAATCAATGAAGAACGAGTTTTTTAAGGTAAGAAAATATTTTATTACAACAATAGATTTATGTACAATGTTCAATAGAGGTAATAGCTTTTAATTGTTATCATCAGAATTTGTACTGAGAGCATTTGCTTGTTGGAATGCTGTATGAACATCTGCTGATGACATTCAGGAAGAGTTGTCAGCATTCTCTGGGGAACCAACCATTACTTCACTCTGGTCTGATACTACTGTCCACTGACTTGTGGAGGACGTTGAATCACTAGGAACCATTATGGTTGTTAGTGATTGATCATCGATTGTGTCCCATATTTCCATCACTGCATGTTGAATCTTTCGTTTTGCCATCCTGAATGTGTAATCATTACTAGCTTCTTTAATTGCCCGAAGTTCAGATATTACAAAATTGCCAAATGCCTCACATTCATCAACATTTATCGAGCCCTCCGGTTTTTGAACTGCAAGCTTTGCCATTTCTTTCATTGTATGAGATGCTTGGGATAAAAGTGAATCATAAGAATCAGAGTCTAATTTCCTTTTTTTTTTGGCGACATGTTTCATGTGTGATGTCGATGGTGTTCGCTGTGATTCTGTTATTTTGTAATGCATGTTTGTGTTGTTTTTCTCATTTTCTTGAGATGGCGATTGTTCTCGAGGTAATTGAAGTTCATCATGCAATGGGGTTTCTTGAAGATTCTGAAACAAATAACATTTGTTATATTATTTTTTCAGGTTCCAAGAACCTCTGAGGAATGGGAATTTGTAGCAAATGAGTTTGAGAAGAAATGGAATGTATACAATACAATAGGAGCAATGGATGGAAAACATATCCGTATAAAATGTCCCAAAAACAGTGGTTCACATTATTTTAATTACAAACATTTTAACAGCATCATACTGTTCGCTTTAGCTGATGCTAATTATAAATTCCTGTATGTTGATGTTGGGGCAAATGGCAGAGTTGGTGATGCTGGAGTGTTTGCCAACAGTACATTGAAACAATGTCTGAGTGACCAATCACTTTTAAATATTCCAAAAGATAGGAGACTGCCCAATTCAAATTTGGTATTACCTTTTGTTGTGCTTGCTGATGATGCATTTCCTTTACGTCACAACATTATGAAGCCCTACCCATTGAAAAATATTACCAAGGAAGAAAGAATATTCAATTACAGATTGTCTCGTGGAAGACGAATGATCGAAAGTAGTTTTGGAATCTTGGCAACTCGTTTCCGTGTGTTTTTAACAACTATTAATTTACCACCAGATAAAGTAAAGTTAATTGTGCTTGCTGCTTGCACATTACACAATATGCTGGTTGAAAAACGAAAGCACATATATAAGATAGGAGACTGCCCAATTCAAATTTGGTATTACCTTTTGTTGTGCTTGCTGATGATGCATTTCCTTTACGTCACAACATTATGAAGCCCTACCCATTGAAAAATATTACCAAGGAAGAAAGAAAATTCAATTACAGATTGTCTCGTGGAAGACGAATGATCGAAAGTAGTTTTGGAATCTTGGCAACTCGTTTCCGTGTGTTTTTAACAACTATTAATTTACCACCAGATAAAGTAAAGTTAATTGTGCTTGCTGCTTGCACATTACACAATATGCTGGTTGAAAAACGAAAGCACATATATACTCATACAGACTTTCGAACTGTTGAGGTAGGTGGACATTGTTTTATTGAACCATTTACTGAAGAAGTGTGTCAACAAATGCAGCCTATACAACAAAAGAAGAAATTTTGGTCATATGCGACATGGTACTGAAATACGCAATGACTTCAAAACATTTTACAATGGGCCAGGAAAGGTTCCATGGCAAGAGAACTACATAGGAGGCAACTAACTAAGTACAGTACTTACATACATAACTTACATTTTGTTCTTCAATGGATGGATTTTGTGAAATTTCCACAGTACATAGTGATTCATCTGGTGTTAGTGATGCATCCAGAAAATTTAACATTGGAAACCAATAAGCCATCGGTTTGTAAACACTGTCTGCATCTGCTCTGCTTTTCATGCTTTTAAGTATCTGTAATAGAACAGAACATAAGTGTTAAAAAAAACTGTTATTTGTTTAGCTCAATACTAGTCTCTTCGTCACTTGTTATTCAAGGATATGATATGTAGGTACTGCTTCATGTTTACGTTTACATAATATGCAAGGTTTTAATAAAGGAGTCAATATTTTTAACTCCATGAACATTTACAAATGTAGGCCTACATCATAAAACAATTTTAAAAAAGGTAATGCTTATCTGTGCTATTAAATTATTTATTGGAAATGGGTGAGGGGAACAATTTCAAATACTGTAATTATGTATGAAGTTATTGTCTACAATATATCAAAAAGGACTTATTTTTATAAATATTCAATGCGATTCTAGCCTAATCATATAAAAAACAATTTATTTATTTTAAAAATTAATGAACCAGGGAAATCAGGTAAAAGTTCCTTATCGTGTACCCAAATATATCCCTCGATCCTGATGGTATATTCCTGTAAATTTTTATCCTGCGGTACATGATGCTTGCTGGTTTGATACAGCCCATAAATAGATCTTGTACATACCAAAAACGTGTTAAAAAAACCATTAGGAACGGTTTGTTAGGATAATATAGTTACAGTAAAAATACTTAAAAATGATTTTGGATTGTTTATTATGTCAGTATAGGTACATTGAAAATATGTAAATAATATCAAGAGATATGTCTACTTGGATACGTGATACAGAACTTTTACCGGAAATTGTTTGAAACCAAAACTAACAAGCATTGTCATCGAGAATACAAATACATTTCAAATTTCAAGTTTTTGTCTCGAAAGAGGTTAGTTTATTTTGCATTGCAAGGTTTTCCCCAGTATTAGCAAGTTAAAGAAAATCATTTACAAATGATACAAACTATTATTCTTACCTTTGCCTTTTCAGCTGCATACTGGCATCTCAATCCATTAATTTTTTTCCTCACGTCTTCCACTGTACAACCTTGATTTATGTCCTCAGCGATAGACTTACATATAGCTACACGCATGCTTCTATTTTTATAGTCGTTATGTTTTGCATTGTACAACATTTCGTGCGATTCGTATTGTGCAATTAGCATTTTGGTCGCCGCTATGGTCCAATGGAACTTTTCACCTGCCATGTTTACCTTAAAATATTATCAAAGGTTCTCGCTCCTAGAACATATTATCATAGACATATGATCATATTTCAACTATTATCAAAGATTGTACATTACACAGTCATATTTTTCATCAAATAAATTTGATAATAGATCTATGTCATATGAATATGATAGTGTAATACAGGCCTAAACAATGAACGTTTTTCAAAATAAAAGCATTAAAGTGTAGTTTATAAGGAGGAATATAAAAAACCATTTGTGAATTTTAGGGCTTTTCCGCTTCGTAAAAACGTATGAAACGGGAAATTAATGATTTTATAAGTGTGTGTTCCGGGAAAGTAAACCATTTGTAAAAGTACTTTCGGCGGGACCAAGATTAATTGGCGTATGACACGGGAAAATGTATGAAACTGGAACGTATCATTGAGGTTCTACTATATTAGGTTTATTAGCTGATTGATTTGAGGTTATGTTACATCTAGTAAAGATAAACTTAAAATTCCCGAAAATTTCGGGAAATTTATTTTCCCTCCCGACGGGATAAAAGCCTCTATGTTCCCGAAATTTTTCCCGAATTTCGGGATCCCGCACAGGCCTAGTAAATACCCTTGTTGGAGTTATTGGTGAACATTTGATACATATTCAGTGCTGGGCGCATAAAATTATTCTGGTAGGCAGTACTTGGCAACGTACTCTTAGTGAGTTAAACAGTTTTGTCGAGAATGTCAAAAGTGCTTTTTTGAACACAAGAAAAAGGAAACATGCTTATCTGTCGTTCCTTAGGGAGAAGCATGAAGATCGTAAGGAAGTCAAGCAATTTCCAATGCCAGTACCGACACGTTGGAACTCGTGGTTCAAGGCAGTTGTTTACATTGATCAATATCTAGACAGGGTGTCCAGCAAATATCTGGTTTCAAATTCCAGTACATTTCCAGTACATTTCCCACATTCCCTAAAGTATTCAAGTACAGGCTTGCCTATCCTTCTAAACTTTATAAGTTAAATAAAAATACGTCTTGTAAATGCATTGTCTTAAAAAATTTTTAATTGCCAAAAATCTTATGGTTAGAAAAAATTACTAATCTTAAATAATGGCACTTAAGCTTTAATAAATATTTCAGGTAATAAATATCTACTTACTAAAACAAATTAATTGTTGACCAATAAAAAAATATGACCATGTACACCTAACTCAAGTGCTTTCAGAAAAGAAGTGTAGCCTAGGCCTACTACTAAAGTTTAGGTTGTTAGTATGTTAAATAAAATACAGTTTAAGAATATGTAGAAGCAATTATGTATCTTAATTATGTTTTATTATCTGTTTTCAGTAAGTCAAAATGTACTCAATGACATAATTATGTTTTATTATCTGTTTTCAGTAAGTCAAAATGTACTCAATGACATACTTCTGAACATAATAGTGCAAGTATGTCCGCAGTTAAAAAAACTTCCTACTATGTACCATTATATATATACTTATCGTAAAGTACATTTAATTTCACATTGAAACACAGCAATTTCATAAACATTTTTCCTCAGATGTAAACATGGCCATGTACACTGTAATTTTTCTAATCTTAAAACATTGATATTAAAATATAAAGAACTAAAATACAATCTCATGATTTCATAATCCTAATCTATATTTAATTCTACATTGAATAACACCAATAATTGTAAGTAATAAAGAAAATACATTTTTCAAGCGAACCTCTAAACTTCAAAATTACTGCAAAATATATTAAGTGGTAGATTACTATTATTGACAATCAGCCTGTTTAGTAAATTAAAGCATTCAGTTACTATATTTTATTACAACTTTGCACACAAGGAAGTACCTTAAATCACAAATGTTGCACTAAATAATATACAACACAAAAATTAAGAATTCATGAAATTCCTTACCTCACCAAGTTGACTAATGCAAAATTCGACAAGATAGGCCTACTCTTTTTCCTTCAGAATTGTCTGTATAAAACTGATGATACAGCAGTTCTGTCCAAAGTTTAATATTAAATATGCAGACAAGAAAACAATATTTTAAAAATACACACACTTGATTAAATAATATTTTTAAAGACTAAAATTACTTTTGTAGCTTATTTATTTGCTCTTCAATTTTTTGTATTTCCACCTGAGTGTCGGTTACTAACTTTCTTCTCTTTGATTCCAATTCTTGAATTTCTCTTGCCACCTTCACTTTTTTTTTTGACGCTCAATCTTTGAATTTTCTTCTTTCCGTTTTCTTTCAAGAGCTTGTTTGTACCTCATATGGGCTTGCCTGTAAGAGTTTATCATTGCTTTTGTGACTTCTACTCTCTCTACACCACCAGCTACAGAAACAGCATCAAAAACGCAACGCTGGGCGATGAGTGATTCCTCATTCATATTTTCAATGAGGCATTCAGTATTCACCGAGAAACCTCTTTCAAGGTGTGAGTTTCCATGTGAAAGTATTAACAGTTGCTGCACAAAAGATTTCAATTTTTCCCACTTTGAACCTCTAAGAAGCATCATCCAGAAAGAATCTAAACGGGTATCTGACTTATTGTAAGATTTCATCTCTGTTTTGATGAGTACATCATTACAATTCTCTGGCAATATCATCTGCTGCATTAATTCCTGCTATCAAATTGCCTTCAGTTAAAATTTCCAAAGCTGAAGAAAGATAGCAGTCACCATTTCCAGCAGCTATAACAGCAGGATTCAAACACTGCAAAGATTTTGTGAGTGGAAATTTAAGTGGCGACCGAAACATAATTTTTGCCACAAGAAGCTGAAAGCAAGTTCTGCAATCTTTGCGAAAAAGTAAGAGCTCTTTCTGGTTGGCTCCATCACATTTCCTAAGAGCCTGTCGTGTAGCATATCCTAAATCTACTTCTTCACATCTAATAAGATTTTCTTTTTTCATTACATCTATATCCTTGAGCTGACAACTTTCAATAATGTCCCTCTTCACAAACTTGAACATATGTTTTTCATCAAACAAACAATTGCCTCGTAGAGGAAAGGTGCTACTGGGGCATCTGTTTGAAAGTCCCTCAAAAATGGTTCCATTTCTGTGGCCAGAGACTGGAAAAGTGTTAGCTTGGCTAGAAGCAACTTGTCTTTTACTGAAGCAGCAATTATTTGGAAGCTATGACACTTTGGTTCTTTCTTACTTCCTGCAACACATGTGACAAACTTGCGAATTCCAGGTAAAATTGAAATTGCTCTAGCTGCTACATTAGCCATTTTCCAGCCACCTAATGCCACAGAATTTCAATGGAAAATTTCTTTCGCCACAAACCTCTACAAAATCTGCACGGCGAGCTGGAACATCTTTAAAAAGATAGTATAGAGCACGCAGAAATTCAATTATATTCCAAGCAGTTCCTTTGATGCCAGCTTTGATACTGTTGTGCATAACATGAAGGCCACATGAACCCATATCAAGAATTTTAGGATCTTCTCTGCCTGGTCTTAATTCTTTAGCCATGTCCCTTTGCAACTTTAAATTTACGTTGGGGCCATCCATTGACAACTGCAAGATACAATTTAGATCTAAACCTTCCAAGGCAGCCTTCAAGCCATTCAACAAGTCAGATGCTGCAATGTGTTCTAAAAACACTGAATTCAAATATCTAGTGGTGACATGATTCTTGGAAGTGTCCCAATAGCGAAGAGATACATCCATCTGTTGTTTCTGGGCTACTTTATTCAGAGACTCGTCAAAACCCACCACAAAAAAATTAACATTTTTTACGTCATGCATTAATTCTTCATGGAAATAATATCCAAGCCCATACACTATTGCATAAGAAGTTTTCGACTTCTGCAATTGCATACCCTTAGCAATTTCGCTATCTGGGAACATAAGTGTAAACAAACTCACACTTTTTGCTGCACTTCTCAGTGAAGCATGCGATACTACTGTTTGCAAACACCACAGAATTTCCGCTTTTGTACAGCTGTCCTTTGCTAGAAAATCTTTCATACTAACACTACTCACCTGTTGCTGCACATCTGAGTTTACATCTAATGCATTTAAATCTTGGATGCAAATATTCTTTGTAGAGTGAGACGTTTGAGGAGTGGAAGCACTGGAACACATTTCCTCACTTTGTGACTTATTAGCTAGAGTTGAAAATGAACGAATTGACACAGTTTTCAATTTGTCATTCAATGCCCTCTTATGTTCCATGCCTTTACTATGGCTTACTACAGCTTGCCTGCCCATACTATCGACTTTAAAAACGACACGACAGAATGTACAGCGTGCAAGGTATATATCTGTAGGACATGGCGAAACCCAGCTGAATTCTTCAGTCCATCTGTGTTTGAACTTAGTCTTTCCCCTTCCTGCGCGACCCATCTTACAAAAAGTGCAAAATTATTATTTTCACGTACTTGTTACTCCTCGCAGAGTTTTGCAGCACAGTTATTTTTAGACGTCTATGCACACACAGGTCACATATATTATAAACTGACACTACAACTGAAAGAATTTACGCCAACATTTCATGCCATGGCCTCTCCATAACCTCTTTTAAGTATCATCACAATAATTCACTAGGCCTTCAACAAAACTGTACGTATTTGACAGTATAAGATACAAACGGTAAACAAATTCACGGACAACATTTAATTTAACGCAAAATGCCTACTGCAAACATCACTTTTCACAGTTTAGAAATGTAGTATTCAAACAAAACAAATATGGCGAACGAGTGAAAGTTCATTTCACAGAGTCAAGAACAATGCCTATGCAGGGCAGCCAACAGCACTTAACAGAACATCTCAATGTTTTACCCATGTTAGCTCCTTCCAGCACAAGCGCCATTTTCTGATTAGATTGGCTTGTTTGGAATTACACCGCTTTTGCGCATGCACGAAATGTATTTTATTTTTCGCGCTAGCCAAATTGTCTGGCTGGCACTACTTTTGTCTCTCTATTCTATAACATTTGTATAGGGGCTGGCACTCGTGCGCTGTATACTTCTTGCTCGCGCTGCACTGCAGCAATAGAACAGTCACGGGAAAGAAGTGATCATAGCACTGCTGCATTGTTTTTTTTTTCCCTATATAGCGTCTATGCACAGTAGCCCATGGGCATAAGCGATCGTGCATTGCCATACACCAGTTTCCCGTTTTCCACGTAAATATTCCGTACATTCCCACACAATCCCGAGCATTTACACAAACAAGTACATTTCCAGTACTTCCCGGAATTTCCCGATTGCTGGACACCCTGCTAGATGACATAGTTGAATTTATGAATGAAGTTTCTGACTGTAACAATGCAGGGGTGAATTTCATGAATGACATGTCTAAAGATCAACATCAAGAAGTCAGAATACAAGCTTGTTTCGTCAGTGAAAATTGCCCAAAATTGGTTGCCTTAGTATAATTATTGGAAGGTAACTCTTTACCAACATCCCATCTTCTCCATCTCAAATTGGAGGATATCTGCACCAAGCTGGAGTTGCTCAAGAAGGAATATTCTCACCTGCTTTAAAGCAAAAACTTTCAGTTCTTCAAACTGTAAAACAGGCTGAAGTAACAGCTAAATTGAAAACAGCTGCTCAACAAAGCGAAACTAAGCTCAAAACCATGATGTCCACGGATCCTGCCAGAATTATTTTCAAAGCATGCAGTGAACTATTAAATCCAAGGCACCTCACAGTTCTATCCATGAACGAAAAAGACATAGTAAATTTAATGTGCAAATTGCCAGCTTTCAAAGAACCACATTTGCAACAACCAAGTATTATTGAAGGTTTGACAGTCCTGAAACGAGTAGTTTCAGAACAGTTACGAGACACACACACACAGACTGTTGATCTGTGTCAAATTCTTTGTTCACTTAAAGCAGAATATCCTGAATTTGCAATATTTGCTTTAAAATTACTATGGTTGCCTCCAACGAATGTTGATTCAGAGAGGTCTTTTTCTACATATGCTTGCATAGTTAGCAACAGAAGAAGAAATCTCAAACCAGAAAATGCTGAAGTCTATACAATGGTGTCTTTCAACTAAACATTGTTATTTTACATTGAAATTATTGCTTTCCAATTGGGACATTAGAAACTGTATTTATTAATTAACAATTACAAAGACATATGCTTAATATTAAGCAATGACCTTCAGTTGTAAACCAGCCTATTAAATTTTTTTTTTGAATCTAGGTGTCATGTAAAGTGAAATGCTCAAATATGTGTAGTTTATTTGTACAGGAATCTTACTTTTTTATGTTTATTAGTAAAATTCCATATGTATAGTTAATACATTCTTTTAAAATTTGTGGTGTCGTTTGAATATGTAGTTCATAAAACCATTCTCTAAAGTTAAACATTAAAAACCAAAACAACGAAATAAAACCAAAATTTGATTTTTTCATAACGAAATTTAGGGAAAAATAAAACCACTTTTACGGGACTCTAGTTATGCGTTATTCAGGCTCGCATTCGAGTCACAGATTTTGTTTTTTTATTTGAAGTTGAAGAAAAGTTTTTGTTGCATGACTTATTAATTTAAATTGTTTGGTGTGCTCTTGTATACACCACTTTTTAAATAAACGTACTTTCCGTGAATGGCTTATGATTTTACGAATAACTTTACCTAAAAAAAATTTTTTTTCTCGCATAAAAACCACCCTTCTTTTAAAAATTGATTTTAGTATAAAATGTGCGACGATAATGCGATAAAACACGGTGCTCTAAATGAACAGTGAATACTGAATAATGTGAAACATGCCTCAAGTGAATAACCAGACAAAAAAAAGACCAGTAACTAAAAAAAAATCAATTAACAAAAACTCTGATTAATCTGGCAAAACCTTGATCAATTAGACACAACACTAATTAATAGGTCAAAAATTCTCGATTTAAAATACAAAAACAAAAAAATTATACATAGAAAGCATTAGGCATGTGCGAAGGTCTCTTTTTAAATGCGAAGCGAAGTCGAAGCGAAGCTTATATTGTGCGAAGGAATGTCGAAGGAAAATCAAAGTCGAAGGATTTGAAATAACATAATTTTTAATATTAAAAAATTGTTACATAATTACGTTTCATCATGATTATATAGACTAAAGAAAATTCCATTGTACCAAACATCTTCAAAAAATGTATACTACATAAGTACTGTTAAATGTCTTAATCCACAGGAAAAATAAGTACTTTTCATTTATTTAAAATTTGTAAAATTCATTCATCTGGTTTTCATTAGTAAAGTTAAGTTCCACCTGGCTTTGGAACGTGTGAGCCAGCCATTTGAGGCTTGAAAATTGTCAATTCCAAGCCTTAGTGCCGCCATTCGTGCTTTTTCTTGCAGTGCTGTGCCCAAGATGGGTATGTTATTAGAGCGTGCTTGCACAATCCAATCAAAAAGATTTTTGTCAAGGTCACTATCGATACATTTGCTATATCTTTTCCTCTTCTGGTGCAGTTTGCAGCATTTTCTTCAATTTTTGCTCTGTCTTTTACTATTGTGGACAGAGTTGTAGGTGCAATATTAAAGCGTTTTGCAACATCACACTTTTTCTTGCAGTTGTCAACAGCTGTAAGAATCTCTAGTTTTTTGCAATGCTGATACCCACACGCTTTTGGGTACTCATAACTTCTACGGGTAGGCCTACCTACATATGCTGCCCTAAAACACTTAATATTAAAAATATAAACAGGTTATCCACGTCGTCATGTCGCGTCGCCATTAAACATGCTTCACGAAACGTCACAAAATGTTCACTAGCGTCGGAAACGTGCCACTAGATCTGTTAAATAAATGTTGCATACGTATTACATTTGTGTACGATTGCGAAAGATGTCAATCTGAAATGATGTTTACAAACAAATTATAGGTTAGGTCATCGTAACAGAAAACAAACGGTAACAAAAACGCGTTAGTAGTCGTTGGCCATTGTATAATCCACGTTTTATGTATCTAGCCAGATATGGCCACCATCGGCCAATATCCATTGCTACAAATTCAAACGCGAAAATACGCATTTTGTAGGATAAATATTATAATTGAATTTTTTTTTCTTAATTGAAAAAGTTAAGCGTTTTTTTATTTATAACTGTTGATTATTCCGCATAAATGTTATGTTGTTACACCAATCACACAAAAAACGGACATTTTTTTTATACGAATGAATTTTCTATCTGCACGGTTACCAGCACTGCAACTGCCATTTTACTCAACAAAATAAAGAAAACGTCTGTAAACAATTTCCACAAGACCTGTCGTTAAACAAAGCTATAGAATTGTGAATGAAATGAGAAAATGTTTAATATTTTGTGTATTAATATCGGCAAAATATACGTATTAACGAGAAATTACCGTCCAGGGCTTTGAAAAACGTACCTTATATATTTATTATGCCTATTAATTTGCATGGCGTTTCAAGAAACCGGCGGCTTTATACGTTATACTGGATTGTACGTTAACAAGAGGGACGTACTAGAGAGAATTTGCTGTATACATAATCGGGAAATTACCCGCCGCAAATATATTTTGGCAGTACATATATACATATTGATCCAAATAGTGGGCTAAACATTTCTGGCAAAAATCTTCGACTTTTCCACTCGAAGTTTATTTTTGTCGAAGCCAAAGTCGAAGGAAAAAAATATCTTCGATTCAACTTCGATTACTCGAAGCTTCGCACACCCCTAGAAAGCATTATATTTTTGGGAGAAGCTTGTTTCCTTGTTTAAACAAGGGTTTGGTGTAGAAGGGACGGAGGCGGTACCTTGAGGTCGCTGGAGGCCCCGGACGTGATCTTGTCCGGGCCGAAGATGATCTCCTCGGCCGCCCGGCCGCCCATCATGGTGTCCATCATGGCCTGCAGCTGCGACTTGGTCACGTGGTAGCGCTCCTTCTCCGGGATGTAGGCCGTCTGCAGGCACAGGTTCCCGCCGGCACTCACATCCGCGCACGCCAAACAACAACACTCTTAAATACTCAACAAACCACTGTTCCCACAATCATCTCATCCACCACTACATAACACCGGACTAAAAACAATTAAATATTTTTTATAACTAAAATTTGTATCAGGGTTCAAGTACCTTCCAAAATATCTACCTTCTAATTATCCATTGCATGCTTAGATTCTTAAGTCTTCTCAGAGGTTAATTTTTATTATAGAATGCTTAATAATAATAATAATAATAATAATAATAATAATAATAATAAATTAAATCAATCAAACTGCAAATTTACCAAAACATTATTCCATATGTGCAGCTAATGGCTACATGCATGAGATTTATCGTAGAAAAAGGTGATGGACAATATCTCTGTTCCCATAGCAAATTAACAACACGCTCTCGGCACCCACCGCCAAAAGCTCAAATAGAGGTTTCTGCCCCCTAGCTGGTGTGCCTATGCCATGCGGGACTTCAGTGGCAAAATTAAAATTCAATACTACACCCGCCCCTCGAAGAAACGGTAGTTACAAATCAGATTGGCCTGGCTAAAAGACAACTTAAAAATGTTCCCCGGAAATATTCCTAATATCACATGTAGTATATAGTGGTACTGGAATGGGATATAATTTTCACAAGTTGCGAACGAATGAATTTTATCTTTCCATTTTTCGCGTAGCTGTCTAACCAGCATGTACTCTTACCAAATGGCTTGAGAGGTAACCAACTATAGCTTATAATAGATATCAAGTGGCGTTTGTGTGATAAAATAAGAACAGTACTAAGCTTCAACACATATTTGTGTGCAAGTGTGTATCTACTTCATACCCACCATAACGAACACATGAAAGGTTACCAAAATAATTATTCTACTCAGTTCACTCTTACTTACAATTGCTCATAATTTTATCAAAAAGTAAATATAAAGTCGTTTTACAAAATAACATGTACTTTAGTACTATTAGGTTGTTGCACAAATACGACAATAAAATAATCCAATTATTTTTTTTTTAAACATTTCCACAGTCTGAACATCAATACATCAATGTATTAATGAAAATAATGGATCGCAAAGTTAGAGACAACCCAGTATCTACACTAAGAGCCTCTTGCAGATATTGTCCTTCAATGTAATTAATGGTAGATGTTTCTAGTGGTCAGAGTTATGACAGAAACACAAGAAATTGATGGCTAGCTGAAATTCAGTGAGTAGGTTCGCAGATACTTGTCTCCAGGACCTGTGGATGAGTTCCCAATGAAAGAACAGCTGCAGGCCAGCTGAAGACTATGACTCCCAGCTTCTGCATCAGGAACCAAAATTCAGCAAATTCTACGGGTGCTGCAAAATACTATACACAGAAACGCTCTCACCAGCGTCAGACTCATAGTAAATACTCAGTTTAGTCTTCATCTTGAAGCACTACAATATGGTCTAGACCGATGCGGCAGGAATCAACAGGTTTGAACAGACTCCCTGAATCTGACATAGGTAAAATCAGATGTCCATAATTCCTAAACACTAGTAAAGATCTATCTGTGGTGTGGTAGGTACGAATCTTCTTGTCCCTCGTGCCGGGCTCCGAGGATTCGGAGACCCTTACATACACGAACGTCGTCTTCGCTCATTCAATGGCTATTTTGTTCTAAAAGATACTTCTATCGTTCAGTTTGTTGAGGCAACCACGGAACAAGGCTGCTAAGAGAACAGATTGAATGCTGAATTTATAACAACTTGGAGGAATGAAACCATATAATAAACTGTGCTTTGTGCATGAAAATATTAAAACAGAATACTCAACCAAAGAAATAGTAGTTGAGACCCCAACAACAAAAAAATACAACCAAATTAATGACTCTAGCTGCAATGAGATGTGGTTTAACCAGGTTGCTCTAGTTCACTTACATACATTGTAATGTTGCAGAACCCTGCCCTCCTAATTAAATAATTTTTCTTTTAAACTATGTAAACAATAATAAGTCAATGTTTTTAGAGTGGTGTGTATGTTCTGAGACAGTATAATCAGAATTTATGGATACTAATATATGTTATTTTCATTTGCTATGTTTTTAAGAAGGTATTTTGTATTTTATTAGACATTTTCAATCATTAGTAATTTTTATGTAATTATTCACAAATGAGCCGTTGTACTAGATTTTTACCTGTTTAGGCCTATTTTTTCAGGTTTTTTCTCAATAAGTTTAATTTTGTAAAGTAATTCGTATTATAATTATTGTTCTTAAATTTTATTAACGTGTTGTAATATAATTATAAATCACGGGACTGTGTCTGGGCTGGTGTGATGGTTAGAAAGAGAGGCATGAGAGGCCTGTAAGTGGGAGTGAGAAAGGAACAGTGCTTCCCCGCCAACCGAGATAAAGACGGTAATTCCCCCCCTGTATGGGAACTGAGTGATAACTGCTGTCTCACGGTGTGGGAGAGAGAACGAGAATGGAAATCCCCGATTTCGATGTGAAATTGAAAAGAGACTGATCAGGGGAAGCCCAGAGTTCTGTGTGTAAAAGATTTTTTCATGTTTGTAACTTGTTCTGTGATTGGCTTGCATCAGTAAGCGTGAATGAAGAGTGCGTGTGATTGGTCGGTGAGGTCATGTGACGTCTACTCCCTGCGTGGAGGAGACGAGTTCATGAGATCACCAGTCGTCTGTCGAACGCTGGATGAGTAGGTCGCGTTCGATGGCTTCTCGCTAAATTATGTAATTTACGAAGAGATCATTTCACGTTGGTGGTCGGAGCCAGGCCTATATTTAAATCAACCTAATTTTCTTTTTTTTCGTTTTGGATATAACTTAATTAGAAATTGCGGCCACCTTCGTAGGCATGTTGGCTCGGGGCGGAATTCGTTTTCGCTGGGTGCGGTCCTCTTCGAGGTCGTCCCATTTTTTTGTACTTGCAGTAAAACATTACTGAAGGGCTTCATCTACGCTATTAATTTTCGGCAATTTCTCGTCATGCGAGCTACCAGCAGTTTTTCGACGGGCAGATATATGTGTGGAATGAGTGAATGAACTATTGTAAGTGTTTGGAATCGTCGGTGCATTCTATTTGAAAAAAATAAAAAAACAACAAAAATTACAATCGGCGTTGAACTGTTTATTTTGTATATAACGAACCGTTATAACATGTATGTATCATCAGATAAATACAGAGATTAATTAAAAATAATAGTTATGATAATAAAAATGGGAACAATAGCTGTAAACATGATCACTGTTTACAATAAAATGTTTAATTTTAGATGTTATATTTGAATTTAGGTATTTACTGAAAGACAAAAAAATTATTAAAATAAACATGCATATTGGAGGAATTCTTGAGTAAAAAATACATTTCTTTAGTTAAAGGACATGTTAACTGGGGTGGAAGTGCTGAGGTTGTCGTGTCAGAAGGGCATATGAAGAGAAAAAAATTCTAATGGTGAAGGGGGTGGGAGTAATGGAAAAACTCAGCCAGCCAGCCAGCCAGCCCTGGAGGAATGAGAGAGAGAGAATAAGAGAGACAGTAAAAAATACCATTCTTGTGGCCTTGAAAGCTTTTAGAGGTAGGACAAGTGTACGGAACAGGGGAAGTTTTTGTTTTGGGTCCTGACGGACAACTTTAAACCATGGCAGTTTATTTTTTTGATAAGTTTTAAAAGTATATTGAGCCTGTGTCAGATTTATATAGGTCTACTTTTAATTGAAATGGTCATCCCCGTCTGCTAGTGAAAAGAGGGACAAAAAAAAGGGTCAGAATCTCAGCACAAAAACCTCTTTTGTTTAGGTTGGAATACGCGTAAATAATAATAAATAGAATATAAACAATTAACAATATTTGATAATTAATAGTTTTTGTTAACCAAGAAACAATTAAATCTCATTAGAGCGACTTTTTAATATTAACTCTTTTAAGATATCAACCAAAAAAAAAGTGAAAATACGTGATTATAAAAACAAAAACATACATATTTCTAATTTGTAGGGATGGGCCGGTCGAATCCTCGAATCCTCGAATCCCACCGAATCGCTAGTATTCGAAAGATTCGAAATTCGAGGGAAAAGATTCGGGATTCGAGGAAAAATATTGATGTAAATGTAGTACTTTAAAAACTTAAATGCTTACAATTTACTTGGCCTGTTTACGTTTTCCTTGGAACACATCCTATTGAGGTACAGTAGAACCTCGTTAACCTTCCGTTAGGCGCGCGCGCCTGACAGGTGCATTCTTATCTTGTTTATGTTCCCTGCACGAGGTCGTGTGTCGGGGAGGGGGCTGCTATCGTCTAGCTTCCTAACTTTTGTTTCTTCTCTGGTTAGTTCATGCATGACTGTTGACGGAGTTACTTCAAGGCTGTGGCAGCCATTTTCACCCTGCAGGTGCAGCGCGACTACTGACGTAAGTTTTTCGACTATGATATTTTCAATTGCTATCTTCACCAAATTGCTTATTAATTCTATTCAATTACACACTTATTAGCTAAGATTGTGAATTTAACATTAACTACTGAAAAAATAGAATCACCTAGTAGGTGTGACGCGACTTCATGTGTTTGTTTTACAATATGTGTTTCAGGATGGCTGGGAAAAAAATAATTTATAACTTGGATAATCCTGAAGACGTCAAGAAAATCCATAGTATGCTGTTTGATGATACTTCGGGAGATGAGGACTTTGGAGAACAATCTGATTCTGATAGTGAAGATCAGATACACGAGCGAGAGGAAAATTCAGACACTGAGCAAAGCTGTAATGAATCAGATAGTGATGATCCCGGTAATGCATCTTACTACATGGCAAACCATAAGAAAAATGGTAAGATCGTCGATTCGTACCAATGGAACAAATGCCCATGTCCGAACAAGAGGAGAAGAGGTAAGCAAAATTTGTTATTACACATCCCTGGGGTTATAGGAACAGCAATGAATGCTGAAACAATTTTAGATACCTGGCTTATTCTTTTTGATGAGTCAATACTCGACTCTGTTGTTGCATGGACAAACCAACATATTGAACTTGTAAGGCCTCAATTTAATCGCCTCAGAGTTGCACGTTCGACGGATGTAATAGAGATGAAGGCTTTTATGGGTTTGTTGTACCTAGCTGGTGTGTATCGTGGGTCACGCCTGAACTTAGAAGACCTTTGGGATCCCTCTGGGGATGGTGTTGAAACATTTAGGCTCACCATGTCCTTAAAACGCTTCCGATTTTTGATGAGGTGTATTCGATTTGACAACAAAGAGACGAGAAATGAAAGGAAAGAACTAGATCGAATTGCACCAATACGAGAATGTTTTGAAACATTTGTTGCTAATTGCCAGAAAAGTTACTCTCTTGGAGAGAATGTCACACTTGATGAAAAATTAGAAGCATTTCGGGGTCGTTGCGGTTTCCGCCAGTACATTCCCTCAAAACCTGCCAAATATGGAATCAAGATCTTTGCACTTGTAGATTCCAAAATGTATTACACTTTCAACATGGAAGTATATGCTGGGAAACAACCAGATGGACCGTATGCTGTCAGTAATCATTGTACAGATGTTGTTCATAGGATGGTATCGCCCATAGTCATCTCAGGACGAAATGTTACTACTGATAATTGGTTCAGTGATGTTCCACTTTTGAGTGATCTGGCCGATAAAAAACTATCCCTTGTTGCCACACTGAAAAAACAATAAATGGCAAATCCCTGACGTATTCAAACACATGGCTAACAGAAGTGAAAAGTCCAGTATATTTGGATTCAGAAAAGAAGGGACTTTAGTTTCCTATGTTCCTAGGAAAAACAAAAATGTACTTCTCATATCCAGCCTTCATTTTGACGATGCAATCGATGATTCTACTGGGCCTTCAAAAAAACCGGACATCTTTACATTTTACAATGAAACTAAAGGTGGTGTGGATACGGTGGATAAATTGTGTGCAACGTATAACGTGGCGAGAAATGCTCGGCGGTGGCCTTTGGTAATATTTTTTGCTATACTCAATGTGGCCGGTATCAACGCACAAGTCATTTACTCTGGAAACGGTTATGTTGTAGCCAACCGCAGGACATTTTTACGCCAACTTGCCAAAGGTCTTGTTTCAGAAGAAATGACACGACGCAGTGCTGAAAAACAGAATTTACACATAACACTTCGGCACAGATTGACAGAAGTAACCAAGCAGCGTCTCAAGTGTAGGGAATCGAACAGCAAATCACAAGAGATGAACGACCAAAACAATAAAAGGAAATTGTGTGAGCCTTGTCGCGAAGACAAACAACGCAAAAATACCAAATATTGTTGCGCTACTTGTGGCAAATATTTGTGTTTGAGTCATGTCACTATTATTTGCAAAAATTGTTATGAATGTAAGACATCTTCTGCAGATGATGGTTTGGAAGTTGATAGTGAATAAGTGCAAAAGGCCTGTGAGTTGGTGAAAAAAAGACAGCTGAAAAACAAACAGTGTCTGCAATTTTTATATTTTATGTGTTCTCTGAATTTTTAGTGCTTTTGTTTTTTCATTTTATCATGCTATTTTACTTTAAAACATATTTCCATCTGGACTCATTTATACGAGAAGAAAAGTTTGTATATTACCTATTAATTTCACAAAGATTTGGATTGTGTATGTACCAAATAAGAAGTGTAAATAATGCATGGAATTAATCGAAATATAAGAACTTACATATTTCATAACATATCTCACTAAATTATGTTTTATTTAAATACTGAAAAATAATTTTAAAATATTATACCTGAATTTCTTTGTTACTGATCTACAGCTATTGTTTTGGATTTTTTTATGCATTTATACTGTGGTAATATTAACAATAAATTATGAAGATTCTTATGTTAAATAAATTTTAAATTTACATTTTAAATCTTTACATATATACAGTTCAAATTTACATGGTATTGTAATGAAACTCTTCAGTAGTGGGGATTTATGTTGGTGGAAATAGGAGGAGCACCTCACAGGTGCATTGCGCCAATCCATGTTTGAAACATAGGTGCGCCTATCGGAAGGTTAATACGTGATGGTCAGGACCGAGATAATCACGGATTACTGAATTTCACAGACTAGCGATTAAAAGCCCGGAAGGTCTTGTCAAGCTTCTCAGACACCGGCGTGCAGCTGGGTAAAGGCCGTTCACGGTAAGGGCCGGCCGTCTTCGAATTAGTGTCTCGGCTTAAAAAAATACAGCACTGTCTAGCCATTAGTTCACGGTCATTTACAACAGCCGAAGAGAGAAAGATAAGATCGTGCTGACCTTGCACCCCCCCTCCCCTCACCCTAGTAAGCCGAATGCCAGCCAGACACGTCACTCGCCAGGCGCCTGCCGTGCGTTGGCGGGTGGAAACAAAGGGAGACGGGAAGCAGAAGTCAGGACATCCCCCTCAAGTTTAAAGAGTGACAAATGTGACAGCTGAAAGGGGGGCGACACAAAGGGTCGGTACAAACAGCGTTGCAGAGTTTGGCGGCCCACGTGATGGCTTGTAGTGTTTGCAGGCCGCCGGCCCGCGTGACGTTAATTTTAAGCGCTGACAATTTTTACTTCTCTTTTTTTTCTTCTCTTTTAAATCGTCCCGGATTATCCGATTCCCGAATTAGCGCATCACGGATTAACGAGGTTCTACTGTATTTAGGGATGGGGCGAATCCTGATTTCCTCGAATCCAGATCCTAACTCGAATCCTTGCCGAATCTTGAACCCAAACCCGAATCTTTTAATAGATGATGTCCACATATCTAATGTAAGTGAGATGTATTCTGCTTGCACTAAAAGTCCCTTGACTTTATCACATGTAGATTGGTACATTTCTGGTATAAGTGTATATAAAGACAACAATTTTTTCTTGAGAAATTTCAGTTTTAGTACAGATTAGCGGTTAGGATTTTTTCTATAAATAAGCTAGAGGTCTGCGAGCCTAAGAATTTTACTTCGAGCCGAGCTCGAGCTTTTGTGGTACAGTTACACTTTTGGGAAATTATTTTTATCTTAAACTTAATATCATGTTTGAATAAAGTATTAAAATGAAGTGGGCTTATTAATTTTGGGTAACTATTTACAGAGTGTGTTTACATTTTGCACTGCTAGAATAAAAATAACATTTTTTTTCATTGAATCTTACCTGTTTCCATTGGTTCATTAGTAACTGATATCATCCAACTAACATAACCAAGTATATGTTTGTGTAAATGTAACATATCTTTGGAAAAATTTCACCCTTGTCAATTTTTCTGGAGTCCTTACTGAGCTTCAACAAACTTAGCACCAAAAATCATGTTGTTTGAAAAGTACATTCATATTGTTTCAACATTTCCACTTTTCAGCACAATAATTCTGAGAGAGATTGTCACAGAGTATTAAATTCTGTTCTTTAATCTATCATTCAGAACAATGATTTGTTCTGCACGTTCAGGAGTTAAATTAGCTCTACGATTGGAGATAGTGTTTCCAGCAGAAGAGAAGCGTCTCTCGCTGGCAACCTACTTGGCTGGAATGCTTTAGTAAAATTGCTTAACCTCAAAATTAGTGTCATAAATATCTGTAACTGGTCATTAAAGTTTAATCAATTGAAAGTAATAAAAATAAAAACATTTTACTTCATTCAATTTACACTTGCAAAAAAACATACACACAATAAACCTACATGGAAATTAAAGTCTTTTTCAATATCCTGAAGTCTGAAATATGTTTACTCATGTCATTAAATGTAGAGCTGTATTGAAGAAGCCGATTTTGCCAATATTTAGTTGAATCGGCATTTCTGCCGACTTCCGATACAGTACGCTCGTTAATTTTCGGCCGATATTACTGAAAAACGAAAGAGACTGCCATAACCTAAAAATCCATGAGTACCATTTTCACTTTTCGTAGTAGTACTGCATTCTTTCAGATCGCATTATTTCTTAGCAACATGTGCGAACCGTACATATCAAAGTTTAACATCCTTTTTTTTTTTAACAATGTTCTTTAATTTAATATGTCATAAATAAATAATACATTACTATCATGGTAAATATACATCTCAGTTGTTACGATAACTATAGTGCAAATATCATGCTTCTGTAGTAATTATGGTATTCTACAAAGAATCTTTAGTTCTTTTTATCGTAACTATCTTAAAATAACTATTGGGTTTGTACTTGAGTTATGGTACATCATCCATATTTCTTCGTATGTTGTTGTTCATTTGTCTTTTCTTCATATTTACGTGTGCCATTATTTGAGACAAGAAGTTTCAGAAAAAATTTTAACGGACATTATATCACACATTTAATGGCGTAAATGACGAGACCTCTGGCAATTTAAACGCTTTATACGGAAAAACCTACCATGCGGGACCTCGTAAGCGAGTTTTACTGTATTTTTTCCCCGTAAATAGTAAAAACCAAATCCTTTGACGAATCCTATATCAGACCCGCCGAACCTTCGAATCCCTAGGATTCGGCGGATTCGGCGGATATTGGATTCGGTCGCCCCATCCCTAACAGTATTGTACTTTTAATTCGTTATTATATAAAAAATTATGAAGTATGTACTGATTTGGGAAACTTACTTGATATTCATGAACATGGATGCATTTGTATTTGTACACATGTATTTTAATCACAATTCAATTTTAAATATTCTGATACACATTCTATTTATGAATTTTTTTAGGACCAAGTTTGGTTTGTGTAGACTACCAACATTAAAATATGTATTATCTGAGAATTCCATGATGGCCAACCAATGAATTTGTTAGCCAATCATTTTGAGCAACATAAAAAATAACTAATATTAATATAAAAAAATTTAATGGGTAAACTAGAGATAACACCCCGTCACTTTTAACTTAGGGCATATTAATCACTATGCTTTAGTGAGGCTTAATTTTAAAAGATGCACAACAATATTTCTTATGGCCTAAAACCATTGAATACAAGATGGCGCCTTTTAGTTTCCATTAAATATTTCAGGAAAGCGTTTACCTTCATTTGGGACTTTAAACAAATGTCAAGTTGGTAACTACAAAATATTGTTTCGTCGGATGTTGAATTTTGTTTTCCGATTTCCGTGGATACATGAATCACTGTACTCACAGATAATGCCTGAATGCCTTAAATCCACCAAGTCGGATTCTACAGCAATTGATGAAGTGACCAGATTCTTACGTGATCCTACAGTTAACCCAGAAATAAACATCCTCGAATACTGGAAAACTCAGTCTGCGTGTTCACCCAGGCTACATAAACTGTCCAAAAAATATGTGTGTTCACCACCTGCGACAGTGTTCTCTGAACGTTTGTTCAGCACTGCAGGAAACATGTGACCAAAAACTGAATCGTCTTGATCCAGACAGTGTCAAAATCCTTGTTTTTTTTAAATAAAAATTTAAAGGGTTAAATAATTCTGCATAATGTTTAATTTTTTCTCTTAACTTATAAATAGGGCCCCCTGAAAGTGGTAAATAAAAATTTCAGATTTCGTCATTAAAAATTACCAAAAGCGGTGTTAAAATTCACTTTTAAACACAAAAGCGGTGCTAAAATTCACTTAAAAACACAAAAGCGGTGCTAAAAACTAAAAAAAAAGCGTGTGTTTCCGTAAATATATCTAAAATTATTTAAGTTAAATAATTTTACTTGAACCTACTCATTACTGAATACCCTAAACAAATAGGTTACATATATTTATATGACAATACTTTTGATTTAGACACTGATTATTAGTTCGTTCCCATAAACTAATCTGGAAAAATTTAATCCCTTTAACAAAATCGAGGACGCACCACAAGGCCAAAATGCCAAATTGATCACAACGACGACAGCTAGAAAACTGCTGTGTACCACAACACCGAAAAATGTCATTACAGGGCTGCCACAAAGGTTGGGTTGGGTTAGGTTAGACTAGGTTAGGTTAGGTTAGGTTAGGTTAGGTTAGGTTAGGCTAGGCTAGGCTAGGCTAGGCTAGGCTAGGCTAGGCTAGGCTAGGTAAGGTAAGGTAAGGTTAGGTTTGATTGTGGTATTTCGGCGTTAAGGTACATTTAAGAAAAACACACAAATTCATTCAGTTGTTATTTCGGCTTTGTGGTCAATTTTGACATTCGGCGTTATGGTATTTCCGCGTTGTTGTAACGAACCAACAAAATCTATAAAAACTGTTGGCCAACTAATCATCATTGTCACACCATTCGAAAATTAATGTTTGTTTACATTTTTCCGCTTTTTGGCGCGATTTAATCTGCTTGATACTACGACGCTGTTCCAACTATATGCCAGCGCCCCCGGCTGACGTGATATGGCCACTCACGTAAGGCTGTTCCAAACACCGTTCGCCCAATCATCTGCTTGCTTTTGTATTTATCCGGTGTCGCTGTTCCAAGCTGACGTCAGTGCCCCGAGCGGTGTGCGTACGCTTTAAAACTTCGCCTGTTTGTCTTATCTATCCAAACATTATGCCGGAAAGGAAAATAAACGCCGTAGTTTTGCTTATTTTTACAGTATATTTTTGGGTTTAACATTATAACGTGAGCATGTATAAGCTTTTGTTTGCTTTAATGCATTTATGATTAATGTTTGGCGGCCATGTTGCGGTGATTGTTTACCATTGACGAGACACGTATTTTAACCAGTATTTAAATTTCGCGTAAAAACACTGTGATTTCGCGTTTTAATACAAAATTTTGTGTAAAAACGCTGTGTTATGGCGATTTTGCGTAAAAACTGTATTTAACGGTGATTTCGCGTTTATCGTCGTTTAATCGCGATCGCGAAAAGAACAGGCCCCTACTTATAAATTATTTTATAATTAACCCTTGAGAACTGGATTCGGATTCGAGTAGAGCTGGGCCGATCACCTATTTTGCCGATCATGCAGATGCCGATCATCTGCTGCCGATCTTGCCGATCTTCTGAGCCGATTAGAGCCTTTCAAGTACCTCTGATTACACGTTGCTTTTGACTGATCACTATAAACGGTGAAATATTCCCAGACAAAACTACTTTTCATTGACATGATTACTTAGAAATCACGACATCATAAATTTCACGGACTAGCAATTATACAGGTAAGCCCGGAAGGTCTTTTCAAGCTTCTCAGACACCAGCGTGCAGCTGGGTTAAGGCCAAGGTCATGCGACGTAACATCTCCCGAGGCTTACTGCGCCTTGGCAGCAGATGGATAAAAATAGTAAACTCCCAATTATACGTGTTCATTGGGACTCTCCGATGCCCGGATAATTGAAATTCTGTAAAAAAAAAAAAAATAAATAAACCCGGATAATCGGTTAACGGTAAGGGCCGCCTTCGAATTGTTGTCTCGGCTTAAAAAAATACGGCACTGCCTAGCCATTAGTTCACGGTCATTTACAACAGCCGAAGAGAGAAAGATAAGATCGTGCTGACCTTGTACACATAAATTTTGGGTAGCTCCCCACCCCCCTCCTCCCCTTCGATCAACCGAATGCCAGACAGACACGTCACTCGCCAGGCGCCTGCCGTGCGTTGGCGGGCGGAAAGTAACTCTGCAGCACGTGAAACAACATTCAAACAAACGGAAAACGGGAAGCAGAAGTCAGGACATCTCCCTCACGTTTAAAGAGTGACAAATGTGACAGTTGAAAGGAGGGCGACACAAAGGGTCGGTACAAACAGCGTTGCAGTGTTTGCCGGCCGCCGGCCCGCGTGACGTTAATTTTAAGCGCTGACAATTTTGCTTCTCTTTTTTTTCTGCACTTTTAAATCGTCCCGGATTATCCGATTCCCGTATTATCCGATTCCCGTATTAGCGCGTCACGGATTAACGATGTTCTACTGTGGGAAACAAAACTTTTCATCAACCAGGTTTTTATACAAAAGAAAGTTAAGCTCTATTTCCCGCTAAACAGGATAAGAATATTAATTTCTCTAAACAAAACTTTCAATAGGCCATATTTAGCGAGAAAAAACTAAATAGATGAATTCCCGAAGAGTAGTTGTTTACTAACCACGAGAGCGAGACTACTAGCGCCATTAATCCGTACTAATTCCGTCGCGCGACGCGCGTCACTCTAATCTCTGGCGTCACATAACCAACCTAAACAACAGTCGCCATTCGCCATTCCGGTAATATTAACCGTAAATAGTAAACAAATACATAGTTTTCGGTTCGTAAATGATAAATAACTTTGCAAATAGTATAATGGAAAATTATTTTACCGAAAGTACCGTAAATATACGTGGAAATTGATACTTAGGTATGCAACTGTTCAATGTTTATAAAACTTACGGTATTTGTTTACTTTATTGGTATTTTTTTTTTCGTGTGTGGTTAGTTTTAAATTATTAAATCCTATTATTTTTCAATGAATAATAAAATTTTCTTCCCGAAAAGTACCGTAAACAAACATGGAAAGTTGTTAGGTACAGGTAATTATTCAATGTTATAAGTTTGCAGTAGGAGACCAATGATCGGCTCAAATAATCGGCTACGTTTTGCCGATCATTATGATCGGCAAAATTAACAAAATCGGCCGATTACTACGATCGGGGATCGGCATCGGCCCAGCTCTAGATTCGAGGGGTGGATTCGAGGTACTGTTTGGGATTCGGATTCGAGATTCGGATTCGAGAAAAATGGGATTCGAACCATCACTACTAATTTGTAAAAAATACTTTCTTACGTTGTTTCTGTTCTAATCTCAAACTTTGTCTACAAACACAATACCTTTAATAAACAGTAAAAAACTTGGACGACGAATTTCCAAATTATACTTTACTTAATAAACAAACCTCGTTCTTTGTAACGTAAATTCATCTAATATGCGCGTGCATGCGTAAAGCATACGAAAAATGTGATTAACGAGATGCAGCCGTGTGTAACGTTTCGTTACTTGTTACTAGATGGCGCACACGTTACTCAGTACCGAATACATACGGTTTGCTACAGCTCTAGTGCCTACTATCTGTCAGATGGTAAAATAAATAACGTGACGTGTTTGTAAACGTGTCACGACTGAAATAATTCCAAACACGTTTATAAATAGTTGTGTATTATTAACGTAATCAATTAGCAACAAGTATAAAACCGGCTCAGACTTTTTAGGCCTAACATAGTTATAAACAATGTTATTATTCGTTAATGAAAATGTCGCAACAAATTAATTAAGAGCATTTATTTTTAAAAAAAAGTGCACATTACGTTTAATGGCGGGGAAAAAATAGATTTTGTCTATTTTCTAAATAACAAGAAATGCGTACAAGTATATGTACGTATATTCAAAGGCTTGGTTTATTCGACTCGAGCATACCTTGGCCTAGAAGACAGCCAGTGATGCTGTGACTGTGAAGTCGCAGGCACAGATAACTAACGGAAGTTTGATAAACAAAAGAAAGGACAGGATTCTATTTTTAAAGCCACGCACTTAGGTGGCAACTGCACGGCTGAAGAATGTGACATGCGTCAACGGCAAGATGTCTAGTGGCGAGCGAGAGGGGTGGAGATAAAGCAGACAAATAACTAGGGCTGATCGGTTGACCGAATTTTCGGTTCGGTTCGGTCATTTTAGTAAAAACCGAAGCCGAACCGAATTCCCAGAAAAAACCGATGATTCGGTTTTTATTAGGGCATTAAAAACTAACTTCAAGTATCTACCAAATAATGTATTTAACATTCATATTGGATAAGAAACGTACCGCTTTCATAATACATCAAAACACATTTAAGACGCATGCTAAGTTTTTCACTATAAAACGTTTAAATCATCTATTCTCTTAATGTTCGCCATTTTAACCATGGGATAGTAAAGTCTAAGCGTTTCTTACAGTTCACTATTTCCTATGTTTAACGTCGGAAGTTTCTGTCGGAATACTACTATTTTCTCTTAAATATATGGTTTTTTCTTATTTAAAGGATATATCACTTCCGTTACTAAAATAATATTTATTTAATTCCGGTTCGTAAGCTAAAACGGTAGAAGTTTCGTAGCATAGCTTAGTTCCGTTCGTATTCTGCAGGGCGCTCACGACGCATGGCGTCACTCAGTTCTATTTTCACATCACAGAATGCGCTATACGTGCGCTAGGATCGATTAGTTGCCTTCCAAGTTCCGTTCCAAATGGCAGTTGGAGAATGAATGTGCATGTCGTCAGACCCTTTAGATGTACAGTAGAATCTCGTTATAGCGAGCACGGTAATAGCGAGCACGGTAATAGCGAGAACACGGCTATAACGAGGTATTTTTGAGGAATTTACGGCGTGAGAGCTTGAAGCGCGCTTTTGTTATTTGTCTGCTTTATCTCCACCCCTCTCGCTCGTCACTAGACATCTTCCCGTTGACGCCTGTCACATTCTTCAGCCGTGCAGTCGCCACCTAAGTGCGTGGCTTTAAAAATAGAATCCCGTCCTTTCTTTATTTTATCAAACTTCCGTTAGTTATCTGTACCGTGTGTAGACAAAGTTTGATATTGGAACAGAAACAACGTAAAAAAGTATTTTTTATAAATTAGAAATATGTATGTTTTTGTTTTTATAATCGCGTATATTTTCACGTTTTTTTTGTTATCTTAAAAGAGATAATATTAAAAAGCCGCTCTAATGAGATTTAATTGTTTCTTGGTTAACAAAAACTATTAATTGTTTATATTCTATTTATTATTATTTACGCGACGTCATACTGTACGCGTACGCAATACGACTGGATTCGTTGCTGCAACATAACAAATTATGCGGTATCAGAAGTAACGAGTGACGTAACGATAGTAACGAGTACTAATTGTTATAGTAACGAATACATACGGGTACGCATTTTTTCGTTACTTTTACACCTCTAGTAGGAACTACCGTATTTATTTCCGAATCGCTAGGACAGTTTTCTTGTAACTTCTGTTTCGGTCAGTTGTTGGGGTATTTGTCCGGGAAAGGGGTGGTGATGGTTTGAGTTTAATCCCAAATTTATTTTCTAAAAAAGTTTACAGGTTTCTTTAAATGAAAAAGTATAATTTTCCAGCGACTATTTCGTTTGATTCGTACGTGCGTTGCCGCAGCCGCACTCCTGCTATTTTGTAAGGAATTAAATCGTCGTGCTACACTAGCACCACCTGTTAGCAACATCCCGAACCAACATGGCCGCCAGCAGACAGCCCGCGTCGACGATAGATAGCAGGACAATGCTGCGTCGGCCGCAGGCTGAGATGCTATACTTACGTGGCGTGGTAGGGTATTCTGGTTATTTTGACGCAATCGGTGATCGCATCCGTACTTATGGGGTATGGTTT
This sequence comes from Bacillus rossius redtenbacheri, assembly GCF_032445375.1. Taxonomy (NCBI): domain Eukaryota; kingdom Metazoa; phylum Arthropoda; class Insecta; order Phasmatodea; family Bacillidae; genus Bacillus; species Bacillus rossius. The sequence continues at coordinate 40,750,519 of NC_086342.1, read as the reverse complement.
TAAAGAGAATTCACACATCTGCTCACAGAAATTAAGATTTCGTTAATATAACCTGTTATTTTCCAATTATACAGGTTTAAACACAATTTTTATGCTATTTTCGGTTAATTTTTATTTTTTGGGGGCCAAAATTTTTCCAATTCGGTTATAGCGAGGACACGGTTATAGCGAGGATCAAACCCGGAACCGTGACACCTCGCTATAACGGGACTCTAGTGTAGTTTGTTTACTATTCGCGCATGATTATTGCGGCTTTGCGTCGTTATAGTCTAGAGTATTTGATTTCTCGTAAAATAAAAATTCTTTTTTGCCACTACGTCTTGGTAATTGGTGGCAACTATGAATATCTGTGACGAAGGAATTAAAAATAATACCGCCCGTGTTCCGCAAAGATGATGATGTTACGCACGTGACGGAAAAAAAATCCTAGTAAATACCGCATACTAAATATGAATACTTTACTTGTGTATTTTGAAAATATGGTCATTATGATTCATTCTGCCTTTAATGCACTGGTAGGTTAAGACGTTTTTTTGGTTAAGACGTTTGTTTATGTTGGCTTGTCCATTAACTCCCGGCATAGAGGCTACAGTAGGAAGTTTTTATTTGTATATTGCTTTTAATCACATTATTGCTATTGAATTTTATTCCAGTACATTTCATAAATTCAAGCTGGCAACAAGGTTAATGTAATACTAATTATTAATGTTCTAAACTGTTTTGTTCTGTTCCTTTTTACACATATGGTTGTTTCAGTAGCATATAAACTTATTTATAAATACAAATAGTAGTTGAAAATAACTTTTATATTGCTGAGAAAGTGACTCCCCTAAGAAATTAAACTTTTGCAAGATATTGCAAGTAATCAAATACTATAGTGGAATTTTTTTTGGTATGACAGCTCAAAGAAAAATTTTGAAGTAGTGACCGAACCGAACCGAAAACCGACATTTTTAACAAAAAACCGAGCCGAGCCGAACCGAACTGAAAATGTGGAAACCGATCAGCCCTACAAATAACAAAAGCGTGCTTCAAGCGATCACGTCGGAAATTCCTCAAAACCTCGATATAGCCGTGTTCTCGCTATTACCGTGCTCGCTATAACGAGATTCTACTGTATTAAGTTTATAATCCTAGATTACCACAGGTTTGAATTTTTTTTTTTTTTCATGTTTCCCCAGACTTAACAGTGAATTACCTAATGCAACTCCTTGTAGAATTTGATATAGTAGTATATTGCTGAATATATCTTTTAACATACAAAAAAAAATTTTTTTCTTCCCCTTTTAATACGTTTTCCTGCTTAATAAGCATGGTTTTCCCATTATTTACTTAAAAGGTATTTACTGTATTCTATTGGAAACACTTACATGCCCCAGAGAGCTGCCTCTAGGGATGATGGTGACCTTGTGGAGCGGGTGCGAGTCCTTGGTGTAGTAGGCCACAACGGCATGCCCCCCCTCGTGGTAAGCCGTGATCACGTTTGCCTCTTCGTCCGGAATACGAGACTTCTTCTCCGGCCCTGTGCGCAGAACATTAGCTTCATTACACTCTTCAATCAAACACTTCAAGCATGTTCAAATGGTTGATGAGACCAATGCTAGTAGTTGATTTGACTGTTTTTTTGTGACATGCACAATTATTTTAACGTGATAACATCCTATAAATCGATGAACGCCGACTGCACACGACTCATTGTCACGTTCCGCCTGAGCCGAGCGTGCAAGAACCGGCCAACCACCGTGCGAGAAAATCCTCATCGATATCAAACAGGTCAAGGCGGGCTTTTTAAAAGCAGCAATTTAAAAAAAAAAAAAGATTTATTTGTCCAATTTCGTCATTTCAAAATTAACAATTTATTGACATTGGTTTGATTTCAGTTTATGTATTTCTATCACTAATTGTTAGGGACCGGAAAAAATTTGCGGGTTCAATGACTTGTATGATGAACTCCATAGTTATATGTACTCTCTGTCAAATGTCACCCACACATTGGCTGCTGTCTTGTGAGACGCCCCAACAAAGCAGCCTGTGATTCGATAAAGCGTTGGGTGTTTCTCACTAGCCCAGAGTCATCCAGGTGAGTTGTGAGCCAATAGCAGAGGCAGCACTGAAGTATAAATATTTGTATTTAAGCCTATCGCAAAATTAATTTGCGAATTTTTACGGTCTATACTAATTGTCCGTGATTATTTTTAAAAAAATTATTTAAATTAAATTTGCAAAAAAACTGTAAATAATATTTGAAAATTGTAAAGTATGCAATTTTTTCATCAATGTTTTCTTATGACAGTGTGGTGTGGGGTGGTTGATTGCTCCCCGGGTATGACTCACCCATGAGCACCTTGTCGCGGGCATTCTCCAGGTGCCTCATGGACACGCAGGGGGCGCCGTCGATGGCCGCCCGCAGCGCCGCCTGGTTCACCATGTTCTCGAGGTCGGCGCCGGTGAAGCCGGTGGTGCCCCGCGCCAGAGTGTCCACGTCCACATCCTTGGCCAGCACGCGCCCCAGGTACAGCTCCAGGATCTCCTTGCGCCCCACGTAGTCCGGCGTGGGCACCTGCCGCACACACCCGTGTTGTCCACCCAGTTCCATCCAGTTCCATCCAGTTCCACGTTCCCAGGCAACACTTTCCTTAGTTCCACCTTATTTGCATCATTCTATCATCACTTCAGAGTTACACATGGCACTGCACAGTTTGTCCGTCCGCATTTCAGCGTTCTTTCAGATATATCATAACTCACCTACAGTGGCGTAGCCAGGACAGGGTGTCTACCCATGTTGGGTCAGAGAATTCCTGTACAATTCCCGTACACTAATAAAAAAGTTCATGAACATTTACAGCTTACACTATCACTAATAAGGATAATTGCAATGTTAAATAAAAAATTGTACAAAAAATGTTTACTTAAATGTTCATTTAAGTAAAATGTAAATGTTCATTTAAAAGACAAGACCAAACATTACAAAACTCAAAACTAACACTATTACATAGCACTACACCATAAATGAAGTCATTTCCGCAGTAAATTCACTCTCTCATTGATGATGGACACAGCTCGCTCTGCATCCTCCAGCCAATTTAAAATATAATTTGTATCACAATTAAGTGCGAACTGAACCTAGCATCCCGCAATGTACGCTACAAAACACAAAGATCAACGCATTAATTATCAGTGTCATAAATGAGAAACAGAATGGTCAGCACGAAGTTTACTCACATACACATGGCAACATTGGCAACTGTCAAACTTTTAACTTTTATCTTTAGAGGCAGTATATATACCTGTACCAGTTTTGTTTTTATTATTTTTGTTTCCCATATCTGTGATTTTGGTATATTTAACTTATACTGTTTGTGTATTAACTTATATTTCTTGTGTCCTATACCATTTGTACTAGTGGTGCACCGATGCGGATACCGATGAATCGTAATCGGCGATTATGGGTACTTACCGATTAATCGTAATCGCCGATTATCGTAACGATTACTTTGCCGATTATTTACGTCCCGGCGTAATTAAGTAGGTTTTTACCGTGTAATATTTTGTTACACATTTTAGGATGAAATACGGTAATATTTGTATATATTACAAAATTCATCTAACTCCGTCATATCATAAATAAAGATATTTCGTTAAGTTTATAAATCTCATTGCCTCGAACAATAAAAAAGACATTTTTCCTACACGTTTATTTACGTTTCGTCTTTTGTTTAGTGGCCTTGTACATTACCTATAGCCAGAGACGTAAAATAGATGGCATGCAATCAAAATACCACAAACAGTTGCAGTGGATTCTATGACAATCGATCTTTTCGAGTCGTAGTAACGGTTTAAAATCGTGGTCCCGATACCTTCTAGTTTTTATCACTGTGTTTTACAAACTCGTTATGGGCGTCTTTGGTAACATTATCCGTTTGTTATTTGTATGACGTGAAAAGTGAAAAAGTATTTATAATTTTATATATTCAGTCAACATAAATAAAATAACATTTGCTAGAATTGGTTTTTAGTCATTTTTATATAATTATAGTGAGATGGCGAGTAGGGAGAAAAAAAGTGAAGTGTGGAAACATTTTTATATAAACTCAAGTGAACAAAATAAAGCAGCATGTTTACATGTTAAACGGTAATTTCTTGATGCAACCTTATGTGATAGTCAATAATAATGCTAGTTTTCCGCAACAAAAACTTACCCATTGTAAATTACAATTATTAGACTGTAGTTCCAGTTGTTTACAATAACAAATATAAATAGAAGTTAATTTAATATACACTTTGCAATGACTTAATAGTGTATTTTATATATTTTTATACTGTTATTATAACTGTATTCTCGATTTTACCTAATCTTGTTATTAAATTCACATGGGAATAAAAATTTTTGTGTGCATTATTACAATTAAAAAAATTTCTTCATTATAATCGGTAACTGAATCGGTATCTGCCGATTATTGCTCTCATAATCGGTAATCGAATCGGTAATCGGTAAAGTCATATCGGTGCATCACTAATTTGTACTAATGTCTGTATGGTCAAATGGATTAAAATAAATAATGAAATAAACTACACGCACGCAAAACAATTGTGGCCACAGCGCAGTTGTAGAAAGATGCATGTGACTCGCATGACATTGCGCGGATTTGCCAATTTTGCCAACCAAGTTCCTGTCCCACAGAGTACAGTACACCCGCCCCTCGAAGTAACACGGTAATCCGTCCAAAGAAAAATGGACCACTAATCAAAACAGTGCTAATCAAATACGTTTTTGACATAAAAGAGTGCATGTTAAACAAAATAATTGGTTTTCCCACCTTTGAAATATGTATGTTTACTGTAACATACTCCACATTTATCCCGTTTAAAAATATTTACATTATTGATAACACAACTAAATACATTTAAAGTACAAATAAAACGTATGATTGTATTTTGAGGATTAAAAACCATGAATAACAAAATAGTAAATTAAAAATTCAGGCAGCATAATTGATCGGTACATGGCCTACTAACCTCACTATATCTTTATTAAGCAGGCTGTAACAATTTTTACTTTATAAAATAATCGTAATATTTAAATGTAAACTTCGTTTCAATGTTTGATCGGATTAGATAATTAATTTTACGTTTTCTGTTAACAAAAAATTTTTTTTTTCTGGAAACGTAATGCGCTGTCAACTTCAACTAGCGCAACCTGGTAAGCATAAGATTAACTGACCTCGAAAGCTTCTGACCTTTCTCGCCAGATGGAAGTAGTAGCATAAACATGGCTGTATAAACACGCTGCACGGATATATTAACGTAATATTATTTCTTGTAAAACTTTTAACTAGACATAAAAAAACAGGCATCAAAAAATTGAATAACTATTACGGAAAAGTGAAAACTAACGTTTTTTTAATTTGTTATTTTATTAAAATTATACAAGTGCCGAGATTTATTATGCTGCATTGTGTTCGATACAAGAGTGCCGTTGTCATTATGGGCGCGTGTAAATTAAAAATTTTTGTGGACGAAAAAGAGCGCTACTTCAAAAAGAGCCCTAATTAATTGGCACTAATCGAGCAGCGTTACTTCGAGGGGTGGATGTATACTCACACAGAGCAAGACTGGCTTTTCGTTTCATGAACATCGGAAGAAAGTAGACAACATACCTGCAAAATATACCGTATTTGCCGGCGTATATTGCAAGAATTTTATGCTGATTTCAGTGGTCGCGAATCAAAAATCATATATGCAGTGACGTATTATTTTTGTATACAAACGACCATTATCACGTGTGTATAAAAATTAAGCGCGTATGACAAGTTAGCACTTTTCAGTACTTAACTTTAAATATTGTGATGGTAAAAATATTATTAATTTTTTTAATAAAAAAATTGTTTGAGTGATGAAGTAAGAAATCAATTAAAGATATTTTCATCAATCTAAGTGCCTTGTCCACGTCCACTCAAAATCATAAATCATGCTCGAAGCTCGACAATACAAAAAAAAAAGAATAAAAATGTTTGGGTTTCGGCAGAACTGGCCTATTCCTGGAAACAATTAGCTTTAGCTTGAAGAGTTACCCAGTCACCACCTGCTTATAATTACCGCGCTGGTTAAATACAATAGGTGTAAGATATTTGAAAACTTGGGACCCGTCACGGCGTCACAACCTTATAGCTTCTGCTCGTCACAGGGGTAGGGGAAGGGAAGGAGAATTGGTAGGGCTCGCTTACTCTTCCCCTCCAGTGCAGTGGCCGGTGATAGCAGTAAGACACCCAGGTTTTTAGCTAACCTGCTTTCAGATAAGATAAAATAATTGGAGTAAGGGGGGGGGGGGGGGGTTAGAACCTCTAAAAATCCCCCCCTGCTCACCTAGAAAATCTTGACCAACAAAACAATTTTTCACCAATATCATTTTTGGAACCTCCCTACTTGTGTAAACAGTTCACTGGTAGAAAGGCTACGTACGGTGACTTCGACGTCAAATCTGCCGGGCCTGAGCAGTGCTTTGTCCAGGTCCTCCCGCCTGTTGGTCGCCCCCAGCACGATCACCCCGTCGTTCTGGTGGAAACTGAAACCCAGCACACACGCACACAGTTACTACACTGCGCTGTGCGTGCACAACAGTATTAGAACACGTTTCATCCTGATCTGTTACCACACTTACACGGGGTGTTTACAGAGCTAAGTTTCAATCATATTGTATGCAGTCACGGACAGACAGTAATAAAAATAAGAATTTCGTAACTCAGGTAAACTGTTGCCCAGATTCACTGCGGTGTTAACTTATTACAAGTCAACATTTTCGAGATATTAGGTTGTTTTTTTATGGTAACGTGAAGGGTAAAAGAAAAACACCATAAAAATGATTATTTTGTGGTACCAAATAAGATTACTTTGTCTTTGCAGTATTTCGGTAATTGCAAATCTAATTTTCCACCATCCTTTCTCTGGGATTTTCATTAGGTTTGTATGCAGATAAAAATTAAGCGAAACATGGTTTCACAGAAGAGAGTGTTCAAACCAGCCAGCTACAGAACGGTGCCCGAGATGAGACTCACCCGTCCATCTCAGACAAGAGCTGGTTGATGGTCTGGTTGGCGTACGGGTGTAGGACAGAGTTCGTTCTCTTCGCTCCCACAGAGTCTATCTCGTCTATGAACACCACGCACGGAGCCCTGTCTTTGGCTGCCTCTGAAACACACATCCCGACCCATCACACATCACTGGGCACACCTGCTGGTACAACACTGCAACTGCTAGGATTTTTTTTATTAATTTACAAACTGGTGCTAATCAAAAGCATTACGTAGAATGGGAAATGAGAGGAAAGTACATAAAGTAATTTAACATACTTTTTTTTAATGGCATTAAATAATAAATTTTAAGCAGTTACAATATGAATCACTAATAGTACTATATTTACTACAAAATTATACAGTCAAACCTCTCTGAAACAACCCCTCACGGTTCCCAGGAATAGGGTCGTAATAGAGGGGGGGTCGTAACAGATGTTTTCCAAAATTTTCAGTTAATTTCCACACACACACACACACACACACACACTTTTTCCCAAACCGCTACTCGCTAACCAGCCGTACAATGGCAGGATGCTGTCACTCACAATGCTAGACGGCTTTGCTTTAAACCCACTTCAACATTCATGACAAGTCCGTCGCCCTACAAGCCACCTCTAAAGAAAATATGTGTTAGTTTACATGTAAGTTTTCTGCTTTCCGTAGTTAAATACACTAGAACCCCGAAGTCACGAACACCGGATTTAACGAAGCAGTGATTTTACGAATACATTTTCGGGAACCGTCAAAAAATTGGACATGTTGACAAAATGTGAAAATCAAAAAAAAAAAAAAAATGTAAAAAAAAAAAAAAATGAAAGATCATTAAAATCTGTTAATTTTAACACACAGTGTATTTTTGTGTCGGCTTTAATACTTCCAATAATGTTCATGTAAGAATAACATAAAAATAATGAGACATTTCCTTTAAAAATATGGCAGCGGTAGGTTCTGCAACGCGAGTGGGCGCACACGAAGCTCGCCCGGCTGGCTGGCGGCAGCGGCTTCATGACGCTTATCTCACCCCTCCCTCCCCTCGTTCACATTCTTCAAGGCTAGCTCATCCCTCCCAGACACACAAACCATCTAGTGTCCTCCCTTGTAACACCCCAACTTCGCTCCCCTTTGAAAAACCTTCAGTGAGAAAATGCTCATTTCACCCTCCCTTCTCCCGTAAAATTGGGCTATTATGAATGGGGTACTAAAGTGGCGAGGGAGGGGTCAAAATATGTCACTTTTCACACCAAGTTCGAGTTCAGTCATCTCTGGCAAGGAATTTACAAGCTTTCAAACTTAAATATAAATGTATTTTAATAGCAAGGGTCCTATGAAAAGGAATCGAATATACCGAATAAAATAAATCTGCTGTCACCAAACAAAGCATAAAACGGCCCAATGCGTGGTCGTTTCGTTATTGCTTGCGCGAGAGGCGAGACGTAAAATGTAAGAAGAAAGATAAATGCGAGGGAGACAGACGGCAGCCAGTGTGTTTCCTGCGTGGGCAATAAGTGGCGTAGACTTTTTTTTTTATGCTGGGTGAAGCGACCTTTTTCTATCAACCCACGGGAAAAGATAATTGCTTGAGCTGTCAAAATAAACATCGCTGCGGCAGTTGAAACAGGTCGAGGCGGGCGTGCATCCAGTCGGTCGCTGTGTATCGTCAACCGATAGTAATCAAAATCAAGAGAAATCCAGCAGGTAGCTTTCTTTGCCTTAACTGCATACCACACTAGACACTCGCAAAAAGCTATATGTAAGCACGTTGCCACAAAAACCTTTATCTGCACCCTGCCGACAAAGGGACGTGGAATGGGGGTTGTCAAGCGCTGACAGCGGTCGACAGGAAGTGGTATCTATTTTTAGATATGCGCTGCCTACGGCAGTACAGCACTCGGCAAGAGAAACGCAGTAACACACTACTCACCACAAGAAACTTATTTTCTGTCCGATTTTCTTTGGATTTTCGGCAATTTTCCCGGTTCCTCGAAATCTGGTTGTAATAGAGAGGTGGTCGCAATAAATGGGGTCGCAACAAAAAGGTTTTACTTTAATGAAGCACCTTAGTTTTATTTAAAAGTAACAAGAATAACAATAGTAGCTAGCTACTGCAGAAAAGCAGAGAGAGGAAAAATTTATCACAGAATATTAGCTCACTCAATAGTTGAATCGCCTTTCTTCAGTATTGATTTGAGTTTTTGAGGTAAAAATATCAGTTTGTCGAAGAGTCAAACTGAAAGGAGCAGACTTGGGTTTTGAAATTAATTCATGATTAAATTACGATTAAAGTTCATCACATTTCTAATTTACTTGTGAGATAAATTAGCCCATTTTAAATGTGCTATGTTAAATAACATTGATACGCAAAAAAAAATTACCCTGATGAAAAATTTTATACAGGCAAAGTGTAACATTAATAATTGTCCCCATTAATAAACAAGTAGTCAAGAAAATTGTTTTATTAGACTTTTTTTTAAGTTCTTTATTGCCATCGCCACAATGAGGCCTACTCTGATCTGAACAAGTCACCAGGTGGAGCTCATCCAGGGTGGAGATAGACTGTCACACGAACCACCCACGCATCATCACCAGGATGTTTAAAACTACAACCTGATGTACCTATTCCAGGGATTTTTCAGGTAGTAAGTAAAATTTAAATCTTAAAACCAGCCCAGCGATTATTTCCACATGATTTAAGTGAACAGTGTTCAACTACTGTATTTGTATTCAATGCGCGACAGTTAACAGGAGTGAGGCGTGAATAGAGAAATAATGAAAAGCAGCTAAAGAACACATGAAATTATAGTTTTATTATTATTATTATTATGACTACCAACAGGGATGAGCCGGGGTGGTAGCCACCATACATAAAAACAAACAAACACAGATACAAAAGGAAAAGAATGAGAGCATGGACACATCATCACAGTCGCACTCACTGAAGAGGTCGCGGACGCGGCGGGCGCCCTGCCCCACCAGCACCTCGTCGAACTCGGGCCCGGCGGCGTGGAAGAAGGGCACGCCCGCCTCGCCGGCCACGGCGCGGGCCAGCAGGGTCTTGCCCGTGCCGGGGGGCCCCACCAGCAGCACGCCCTTGGGCAGCTTGCCGCCCAGCGTCGAGAACTTGTCCGGGCTGCGCAGGAACTCCACCACGTCCTTCAGCTCCTGCTTGGCCTCCTCCACCTGCGCGACACGCACGGCTCACCATCTCTCTCTACATCCAGTGTACTGAGCATTCTGACGTGACGACGTCTAATAAATCGATGAACGCCGGCTGAACCCACGAAAAAGGGTCCCGTAACGCACATTGTCCTGTTACGCCGTGTCCCGTTACACCGTGTCCCGTTACGCTCGTTGTACGCTTGCGCCGCATCTATCTCTCTTCCACTCGATTGGAACAACAGTCAATTCGACTTTTTCGAGGCACATTAAACTTGAAAACACTTCCATTCGTTTCCTACTTTTCCTATCATCGTCTTATCCTTAAAGGCCCTGTCACACTGTCAAATTTTAGCTTCCAACACCTTCCAATATGTTGGATCCAATATCTTTGAGGGTTGTGACGTCACGTTAAACGTCACTATCGCAGCCATGTTTATTTGAGAGATTGAATGTCTAGAGTTTCCTTCAAATATTTTACGTATAGGACTGGTTCTAAAATATGTTGGATGTTGGATGGGATCAGCCAATCAGAGTTATCTAAAATAAAGCAGCCGCTTTTGTTTCCGTTTCCGAAGTGTAATAGTTTAAATATCAGCAATGGCGAATGGGAAATAAATGCAGTAATTGAATTAATACTATTTTATTTCCTGCTGGAATAATTGTTATTGTATATTTTCCTCCAATTGAATCTGTATGTACGGAAGTGCAGGTTAATATATTTGACTAAAAGAAGTTACTGTTGTTTTGGAATATTATGGTCCTTAAACCAGAAAACATCGTCTATTCAACTTACGATCATTATTTGATTGCTATACCAGTTTTGCTTATGTTCAGGTATTGTTGATACACTAAATTAAAACAGCAAGCATTGCGTACAAAATGTGCCATCAGGAATGAGGTATCAAAACTAGGATATGCATTTCGGAACTTTTACCTACAAATCCAAATTAATAACACCTAAAATAAATCTTAAAATATTTCAATTCAGAGACTTAATGTAACTAAAATTATTTTGGCTTACCCAATCTTTCTTATAAGTCATTGTTCTCCTTATTTCACAATAGCTGCTACTCTGTAAGTATTGTCTGGAATTTTCTGGAATATAGACTCATAATTTCCTGACAATAGATGGTACTGACTTATGTTAAAGCAGCATCTCTGAGTAAGCAAGTAGCTCTAGTGATTTGCAAGAAAGGCCTAGAAATATTAAAATTCTGCCTACGTGTTCAATTATTATTATTTAAGTTTTGAAAGTAATACCATTTTTCGTGAATGTAAATATTTGTGTAGCAGATCCTTGTCAGTAAGCCTATACTTCCCAGGCTGTACGAAACAAGCATACCTGGTCTAATATCTCGTTAAAAAATTATTTTAAAGAGATAATGTGACTGAGGTGAAGTTAGCTTAAAGGCTCAGGTTGAGGTTTGTAACAGTAAATACACTTAATTCAAAATAAAACAAAATTGCCAATTTCTAAACACAGCAAAAATTAACACATTCACTTTAAAGTATAGGAACAATTTTGATGAAATACAAGTGAAAGTGTCCATACAACAGCAGCTAGTTGGGTGAGAAAATAAGCGGGAATGAGAAGGGATATGCCTACTTGCAGATTTACATTTAATTATATGTTTTATTCTTACTAAACATACCTTTAAATATTGTTTTTGAAGAGCACTATAAATTGCACTACAAATTTCAGGTAAAAATTTTGAGATGGTGTTGTGTGGAATACTTGTAGAGAACATAAGGGACTTAAATGATTCCCCTGTCGCCAAAAATCTTAATGTAACTGCCAGCCTCTGCTTTGCTGGTATAGACTGGCACAAATGAGTATCCTTCTTTGCAATGCAAGACTCCACAATTGAAAGAAGAAGATCAAAAATTTCAGAATCCATTATTACATAGTTCGGAAATGAATCAGCATCTTCTTATCGAAGTTCATGACAAAAAGGGGTAAAACACAATTTGTTTGCCGGGAAAGTATCCACTGTCTCGTCCACCATCTGCGTTTCCTTTTCTTAGATTTCTCTTCTAGTTTACTGAGACTTGCTACAATTGCAATTACAGCTACAGCTTTTGAAACACTTTGATGCTCTTAATGCAGGCATTGCAAACACCTGGAAAACGTAAATTTTAAACTGTGTATGATCACAATATACCTAAATTGGAATATAACCTACTTAAAAAAGCCCGCGTTCCTTGACCCAAAATTTGTTTTTAATTCTAAATAGTACTGTCATTTACAGTTCTCTACAGAATGTTTGGTAAAACGAGCTCACTCAAAGAAAATTGATAGTGTGAAATGACTTCAAATATATTTTACATTGCTCGTCAAATAATATTGAATACAATATATTTGAAGACGTATTTCATCCAAAATCACCCTTCAAATTTTGTTGTCAAATTTATTGGATACAATATATTTGACAGTGTGACAGGGCCTTAACAGAATAACACAGATTGGAAGAAGTTAAATAGCAAACATGTATAAAAGTTATAGTTAAAATAATCTCTTCGTTAAAGTAATAAAGATATTTGAATTAATGAGTGCAAATAAAAGTAAATTTATCAATTAAATTGTATATTTTATTTCACTCCTTCTTTGTATCCATACAAAATTGTGATAATTCAATAAAAATGATGCAATTTTATTCATAAAAGTATGCAATCATGTCATCAATGTTTTGTTATGACGTTGTCACGTTAAAACTATCGTCCGTAAACCGTCTTTACAGACAACCAATTTTTTTTGGGGTTATAGAGAGTGGTTGTTAAAATGGAGAGAAATAAAAGATATCATTATACTATTCTATAATAATATGTATTTACTAATATAGTACACATTTTAAACACGAACATTAATATTCATACAAATAACAACACGTATTGCATTTAGTCCGTTATCTCCATCTGATGTTTTTTTACTGCTCCAATATTTTAATTTTATTTTCTTATGTATTTAACTGTTATCTTGGGATACTTCCGGATCACCTTGATCATACAAAAAGTATTCTTTCAAATAGTTTTGCTGCATCAAGCGCTTAATAAAACTTTTTCGTCAATACACAGAGATTTTCGTTTACTCGCCATGTTTACAGTTCGAAAGACTGTAAGCAACTGCGAAAAAGATAATGTGTAACAACTTGACAAAAGTCTAGTGACCGAGGTAAACATGTGCAAGTTCATCATACAAAAACAAAAGACATTTCTGAGAATCTTCGGTACCTCAGTCGAAGTAAACACGTGCTAGATAATACAGCAAAGCAGCAAACGTACACACCTGCAGTTCTTATCAATGTCGGCAACTTAGAAAGTACTGCTTAATGATTTATAATGCTGTATTGCTGTCGTTAGAGTGAGCGTGACGCTATATGGAGTGTATTATTGTATAGAAAACAAGGTAAACCAGCCAAAGTCAAGCAATTTCAACGTTTTAAGGAGTTTATCGTTAAATCGAGTGACGTTATAAAGAGTTTACACTGAATATATAACTAGCGACCCACCCCGGCTTCGCACGGGTGCAATGCTGATACTAAATATATACTAATAATATAAATATAGACTAAAAACAAAAGATAATCAACAAATAACAACAAAAGATACCTATTCTATTCATTTCTTTTTTGAACTTAAATACTTTACCTTAAACTACGATTTTCGATAATTAAATAAAAAATATATTACTTACTATTTGTTCGACTGAAAACATAAGATAATCAACAATTATCAACAACGTGATCTATCTTGTAGGGTTCAGCCAGCGTTTGCAATGTAAGCGCAAAAAAATGTGTTTATTTACGACATAACATTAGAAATTTCTAAAATTATCAGTGTTTCTCTACTATATTATGAATGTATTATACATATAAACATTCCTCCATCTATTAAAAAAAAACAGCATCAAAATCCGTTGCGTAGTTTTAAAGATCTAAGCATACATAGGGACAGACAGACAGCGGGAAGCGACTTTGTTTTATACTATGTTAGTGAAGATATTACATATTCTTATGAGTGGCAGGAAAAATTATTTGAATGATGTATTTAAGAAATAAAATTACAATACTGAAACGAGGTTATAATGTTTTCCCCAGAAATACAGATATTTAACTTTGGTTAGTACAGTGTTAAGAATAAATATACGATATTCAATTGCGATATAACTTTAAAATAATTAACCATGTCTTTTGTATATTGGTACAAGGTGAGTTGTGTAAACTTTGTAAGCTTACTGGCCAGAAAATATGGCAATTGTGGCAAGAACCAATTTATGTTGACCTATTTTAAATCCAAATTATAGACAGTTCTTCTCACGACTACCATTCTAAATATAATACGATTCCTCCTTGCAGAGTGATAATCGACAGTTCCGATTCCAGGTAAAATCAGTGAAATCAAAGCACCGAAGAATCAATATGCCCATCCCTAGTATGTATGTGTACTACCACAAACTCTGGGAGCGGTAAAAAGTTATTTCCAACACAACATATAGGGGAAAATATTAGGCTTCTGCGAGCAGAAGATTTTCACTTCGAGTCGAGCTCGAGCGAGTTTGCTAAAATACTCGCGAGTATCGAGTCGAGTTCGAGTTTTTTTTCTTCAGTTTATTGCACATAAATAAATTTACTGTGATGGAGTAATAAAATGTGAGAACTTTTGAGAAAAATATGGAAATAAAAAAAGAAACCATTATCATTGTTAGCCTACTAAATAGATAGACCTACATTAGAGGTCTGCGAGCCTAAGAATTTTACTTTGAGCCAAGCTCGAGCGAGCCTACTTGAAAGTTCTCGAAGCTTGAGCTTTTGTGATACAGTTACACTTTTGGGAAATTATTTTTACCTTAAACTTAGTAGGTATAATGTTTGAATAAAGTATTAAAATGAAGTGGGCTTATTAATTTTGGGTAACTATTTACAGAGTGCTTTTATAATTTGCACTGCTAGGAAAAAAAACATGTTTTCCATTGAATCTAACCTGTTTCCATTGGTTCATTAGTAACTGATATCATCCAACTAACATAACCACAGTTTACAAGTACGTATATGTTTGTGTAAATGTAACATAACTTTGGAATAATTTCATCCTTGTCAATTTTTCTGGAGTCCTTACTGAGCTTCAACTAACTGAGCACCAAAAATCATGTTGTTTGAAAAGTACATTCACATTGTTTCAACATTTCCACTTTTCGGCACAAAAATTCTGAGAGAGATTGTCATAGAGTATTAAATTCTGTTCTTCAATCTATCATGCAGAAAAATAATTTGTTCTGCACGTTCAGGAGTTAAATTAGCTCTACGATTGGAGATGGTGTTTACAGCAGATGAGAAGCATCTCTCGCTGGCAACCTGTGTGGCTGGAATGCTTTAGTAAAATTGTTGGTAAATATGTAGAGTCGCGGTATATGCGGAAAAAAAATGCTAAAATTCCGAAAATACTTTTATTCTATGCTCTTTCACTTCCTCTTTTCAAATCAACCGGCGGAGATAAGAAATTCCAAATACTTTAGGAATATCGAATTTTTTAATTTTCATCACAATACCTGGGTATTCATGCGGCGATCACCATTGTTTCTGGTTTACGAGTATCTATTATGTTTCTTATTGGATAATTTTGTCACGTGACAGTTCCGTGATTGGCCAGTATTCAAATGAACCAATACGTGATTATTTATTTATTTATTAATCCGTCGGAGGTATCGCGACGTAGGTGAACGACTACATCATTTCCTTCTAATGGCAAAGGAAATGTACCCGCCTCCAACTTAGGTGGGTTTTTAACGTTTCTAATTTTAAAGTCTTATTTTTTATTTGGATATTGTCCGGGTTTGTTAGGTCAGGTCAGTTACATTATAAATACTTTAAAACTAAAGAAGACGAACCATTGAAATTAATTCACATTATTTTTTATGTCCGCTTAGTTTGAAAGTATTAATAATGTAACTGACCTGACCTAATCGACCATTTTATTTATTACGCATTCACGAACACACGGCAAAATAACAAAAATTGCGTCGGTCTAATAGTTGTACAGGTGTTGTATTGCAAAATTAAAAAATTCTATATCTCCTAAAGTATTTGGAATTTCTTATCTCCGCCGGTTGATTTGAAAAGAGGAAGTGAAAGAGCATAGAATAAAAGTATTTTCGGTTTTTTAGCATTTTTTTTTCGCATATACCGTTACTCTACATATTTACCAAATTGTTTAACCTCAAAATTAGTGTCAAATATCTGTAACTTGTCATTAAGTTTAATCAATTTAAAGTAATAAAAATAGAAGCATTTTACTTAATTCAATTTACACTTGCAAAAAAAACTTACGCGCAATAAACCTACATGGAAATTAAAGTCTTTTTCAATGTCCTGTAGTCTGAAATATGTTTACTCATGTCATCAAATGTAGAGCTGTACTGAAGAAGCCGATTTTGCCAATATTTAGTTGAATCGGCATTTCTGCCAACTTCCAATACTCTTGTTAATTTTCGGCCGATATTACTGAAAAACGAAAGAGACTGCCATAACCTAAAAATCCACGAGTACCCTTTTCACTTTTCGTAGTAGTACTGCATTCTTTCAGATCGCATTATTTCTTAGCAACATGTGCCAACCGTACATATCAAGATTTAACATCCTTTTTTTTTAATATGTCCTAAATAAATACATTACCATCACGGTAAATACACATCTCGGTTATTACGGCAACTATAGTGCAAATGTGGTAACTATCATGCTTCTGCAGTAGTTATGGTATCCACAAAGAATCTTTAGTTCTTTTTATGGTAATTATCTTAAGATAACTATTGGAATTGTACTGTAGTTATGGTACATCATCCATATTTCTTCGTAAGTTGTTGTTCATTTGTCTTTTCTTCATATTTATATTTACGTGCGCCATTACTGGCAGGAACTTTCATAAAAATTTTAAACGGGACTTTATATCACACATTTTATGGCGTAAATGATGAGACCCCGGACAATTTAAACGCTTTTTACAGTAAAATGCGGGAAATGTTTCCGCATAAAGTGGGAAATACTTCCGCATAAAGCAGGAAAGTGATACATTAAAACTATGCGGAAAATTATAGAAGTAAAAAAAATTCATCACGGAAATTCGTAAATCCCGGGTACGTAAAAATGATGTGTTCATGTATACGGTCGATCATGTTACATTATAAAGTAAAGGATAATAGTGTTGTAAGACTTTTATTCCCTTATAATGAGAGTCTTTTTTTTTCTATAGGTAGAGTGCAAGAAAAGCTCGCTCGAATTTCGAGTTGTTGAAAAGCCACGAGCTCGAGTTCGAGTATTACTAAAAAACTCGACTCGAAACTCGAATTTCGAGTACTCGCAGGTGTCTAGAAAATATGTTCTCATTTTTCTCTGAAAAATCATGATCCTGCCCTTTTCTACATCAGCGTATAAAAGTATGGGAAGTCACATTTCTTATCAGAATTAAATCCTTTTAATTGATTGTGTGTACACTTTGTAGCTGGTCTAACTATCCTTACCCTTAAAACATGTGCACTACTTTTGTTTCGGCAGCAAGAATTTAATGCTCCATCTTGAACGCACAGTGCACAGTTGGTTATTATTTTTTTTTTTAGAATTATTTTGAGGGTTACATTATAAGTCTCGTCTGAATTTGTCCCAACAGATTTTTATCAAGTGTAATCTAATAGTCATTAAAAGTCACACAAGTATTGATATCATTGCATGATTACTTAAAGCTTGAAAACCAACGCGAGAGAGAATGTGTCGTCACACGGACTCACCCCCTTGACGTCGTCGAAGGTGACGTGGATCTCCTCGGGGTCCACCTCCACCTGGTTGCCCAGCTGGATCCGGAACATGGAGCCGCTGGTGCTGGCTGCAACACCGCCCGATCACACGCTCAGTCCCTGCCCTCGTTCAGACGTTAAACCAGGTCACACTACCGGAACCGCTGCTTTATCCTTTAGTTTCATTCCAGCAGGTGTGCGCGTACACTAATTTCCGAGTTACAAGTGAATTAGTTTTCTGTTTATCTTGCATCTTAGAACATTTAGTTATCATTCAAGTTGTTTTTTTTCCTTATCTTCTCACTAGACCTGCGTGAATACTATTTTTTTTTTAAGCAAAGCGAACATCAAGTTGAATGTTTAAAATATTTGCAAAGTTGAATTGAACTGCGAATATTGTACTCAAAAGAGCTGTATTACTATTATTTTACAAAAATACAGAATTCAAGTAAAACAGTTTTCTTCTTATCTAAAATTTACCATGCTGGTGATATATTTATTCACATTGTATTTAATTCATGAACGTTATTAAAACAGGATGTTCAAGTTTTATGTGTACAGCTGGCACACTAGCTAAGAAATGATGTTCAAAGTATGTAGTAGTATGGAAAGTGTAAAGGGTTTGATGGATTTTTAGGTTATGACAGGTACTTTCATTGTTCAATAATATCGGCTGAAAATTAACAAGCGTATCACGAATCAGTCAAAATGCAGATTGAACTTTTGCTGATTCTAATCGACACAGCTCTTATTCAAATAAAAGAACCGGTTAGTGTGATTTCTGCTGTTGCAAATTAGATGCTTAGTTACTTCTAGCAGAATGCAAGCTGAACTGGAGTCATCTGATAAACAGTTTCAATGCCAGTTTTTAATGCTATACGTTTATGAAAATAATGACTCACAAGCATAGGTAGACGAAAATATTGTTAAGATAGCAAAAGCCAGTTTCTTCAGACAAATGAGTATATCTGGAATTGAATTTCACATTTCTAATATTCTGGTATTGGCATTTTCACTCATATTGCCCCATACTGTTTCTATTTCATTTAATTCCAACTCTTTCCTTAATTCTATAAATTTTTGAATCCATATTGGACTAAATTTCTTCTATCTTCAACCAATCAAAATTAGACAAGTTTACTTTATACACTGAAGTCACATCAGGATACATAATAAATTTGAGTGTTTCCGATAATTCTTTGAACTGAAAAAATCTTGCTAAAAATTCTTCAACTGATGAATTAATTACATACTGAAAATAGTTCATTCGCATTTCACTGCTGAAGTTTAAAATAAATAACCATGTTTTCATAACCCTGAAGTAAACACAAGTTTCTCCAAAGTTAATGGTTGAAGATCAAGATAAAAAGTGTAACTCTAGTGGCGATGTTAGTAATTAAAGCACCATTTTGTAAAGTGAAACTAAAAGGAAGCTGTTCTATGCCGTATTTATATCAGTTGTTGGAAGTGCTCATATGAAGTAGTTTATATAATCAATGGTAATAAGTTCGGGTATTTCTTTTGTTCGCACAGGTGCATAACCTGAATTTTGAGTGTGTGTTGTATTGTAAATTGACTGTAAAACGTAATGATCTTACATGGCAAGTTAAAACTAAAATTATCAAAGAAGTTGGCAATGGAGAAAAAGCAAAACTGAAATCCCTAAAGATTTAATATCCTGCAATCGTTCTTGTCAATAATATAAAAATAAATAAATACACCACAAAAATATTTGAATCAGGTTTTGCAATTCTTGTGGGTTATCAACAAGAAAAAGAATGCGAGGTCCCAAAAACATGAAGAAATAGAAGGTAAATTGTTAAAACGGTATCATTAAATGCATGCAGTAAATTTGTCAAATTCTGAACCTATGATGCAGAAAAAGACAGATAACTACATTCAACTTAGGGATTCCAGAATTTAAATTCAGCAGTTGTTGGCTACAATGGTTTATACAAAACAGTGTATTAAATATTGTTTACGGTTGTAATTATAGGAATAAGAAGGTAATAAATTTTTGTTGTTGTAATGATTTCCCAATAGTTTGGTTAATGCAATACTAGTTATTACAAAACACTAAAAATATCGTCCCTTCAGGTTTGTAATAATGAGGTTTTACTGTACAATGTTTTTTGGTTAAGATGTATAAAATATTCTGTTAAACTATAGAGCCGAGTGTGAAACTGCTGTGCATGTACAGAGGCAGCGTCGGGACGAGCGGGCCGCGTACCGAAGAGCGAGACGAGGATGGCCAGGATGAGCACGGTGGACAGCACGTTCTGGAAGACCTTGAAGTAGCGCATGGCCTTGCCCGACCCCTTCTGGCCGCTGCCGGCGAGGTAGCCCTCCGCGAACGCCACCTTCACCTTGTCCGCGTCCTTGGGCACCAGCTCCAGCACGCCTGCAAGCAGACGCACCTCCCGCGTCCGTCACCGCGCCCCAACCACAGCTGGGATCATTGCACAATTCCCACCCCCGACTATTTCTCTCATTTGAATCAGATTTTTAATGTTTTTGTGAATATTTTTATAATTATTTTTAGTGGTGCACCGATGCGGATACCGATGAATCGTAATCGGCGATTATGCGTACTTACCGATTAATCGTAATCGGCGATTATCTTAACGATTACTTTGCCAATAATCTACGTCCCGGCGTAATTAAGTAGGTTTTTACCGTGTAATATTTTGTTACACATTTTAGGACGAAATACGGTAATATTTGTATATATTACAAAATTCATCTAACTCCGTCATATCAAGATTACAGTTTAATAAATCTCATTGCCTCGAACAATAAAAAATACATTTTTCCTACACGTTTATTTACGTTTCGTCTTTTGTTTAGTGGCCTTGTACATTACCTATAGCCAGAGACGTAAAATAGATGGCACGCAATCAAAATACCACAAGTAGTTGCAGTGGATTCTATGAGAATCGATCATTTCGAGTCATAGTAGCGGTTCAAAATCGTGGTCCCGATACCATTCAGAGTTTATCACTGCGTTTTACAAACTCGTTATGGGCGTCTTTGGTAACATTATCCGTTGTTGTGTTATGTGTATGTGACGTGAAAAGTGAAAAAGTATTTATAATTTTATACATTCAGTCAACATTAATAAAATCACATGTGCTAGAATTGGTTTTGAGTAAATTTTATATAATTATAGTGAGATGGCGACTAGGGAGAAAAAAAGTGAAGTGTGGAAACATTTTTATATAAACTCAAGTGAACAAAATATAGCAACATTGTTAAACGGTAATTTCTCGATGCAACCTTATGTGATAGTCGATAATAATGCTAGTTTTCCACAACAAAAACTTACCCATTGTAAATTACAATTATTAGACTGTAGTTCAAGTTGTTTACAATAACAAATATAAATAGAAGTTAATTTAATTTACACTTTGCAATGACTTAATAATGTATTTTATATATTTTTATACTGTTATAACTGTATTCTCAATTTTACCTAATCTTGTTATTAAAATCACATGGGAATAAATATTTTTGTGTGCATTATTACACTTAAAAAAATTTGTTCATTAAAATCGGTAACTGAATCGGTATCTGCCGATTATTGCTATCATAATCGGTAATCAAATCGGTAATCAGTAAAGTCATATTGATGCACCACTAATTATTTTTATTATGCCTCATTTTAAGTATTTTTTTTGTGTTTTAATGAGTATTATTAAGTCAGGTTATGTTTAGTAGTGTTTTTTTTATTATTTGTCTACTTTATAATTATAATTAACAGGTGTATTATTAATGTTCTTTATATATTTAAAAGCATAGTATGGCTGGTTGGCCGGTAACTTTGAGTAGGAGTGAAAAGAAAGAAAGGACACGGGTGCCACACTGTCGCCAGCAGGTCACGTGTCACGCCTCAAGACAGTGCGTCGTTGGAAAATCCCAGCATGCGAACGTGCAACTGCGCACCAAGAAACTGGAATTTTCGCTGGGCGGAGTCTCGCCGGCCAATCAAGGCGAACCTTGAGGTGGCGTGATGTGTCTACCACACGCCAGTATTTTTCAGGAAATACTAATGTGATTGGTCGGTTGGCCCACGGGGTTGCCTCCCTTTGTTTTGTTCTTGTAAAGGGACTGTAACTGCGTGGTGTGTGTCAGTTGTCGCGTCGTCGTCGGAACGGTGTGACGTCCGGCTGCGGCAACTCACGAGAAAAAATGTAACTAGTAACAAGAAATTATTATTTTTTTTTAAATATAAACGAAACTTTCATAGTGTTTTCAATTGTGTATTTGTTATTATTCCGGGTTGCCGGCTGGGCCATCTCTGGAATGTAACAACATCCCTCACTGTTGAGAACTCTTAACGTCTTCTTGGAAACAACAAACATATCCTAATAAATAGTAAACAGTTAGTATTTAGTTAACTTGAACATCATTAAAAAAAAAAATTCTTGTAATTTTTCCACAGAGTAAAATTTTTACAGTAATGTTTTAGTTAAATACCATGAAAAAATTTGTGTGAACGACCACTTACTCTTAATAATTGATGGATACAGTTATTTTGTTTGAAAAACTACCAAAACATCAAAAATGTGTCCACACGAATATGCAATAAAATTTTCCCAACTTTTTCCCGGTACAAAATTGTCATAATTTCCCTGACTTTACCCTGACCAAAATTTCAAATTTCCCTGAATTTTTTTAAAAAATTTACTCACTTTAATTACTTTGCAAAAATTTTCTTAAACAAAACTTGGCCATAGCTGGCGTAGTTCTCGCTGCAGTACCTTGCAATCACCATTTGACAGTGTGCTTGACTACACACTAAAACAACTGATGTCAAAAAAAAATATTTTCACATCCAGGGGATTTTCCATGGCTTTTCGAAGATTTTTAAGTTAATTTCCTAACTTCCCTGATTGAATCCTGCTGCCCTGACTTTCCAGAATACGGGTGTCTTTAGTTACAGTTTCACAGCCACACACACCAGGGTTTCACGAAGACGTCGTAACGGACGTTTCTGTGATCCACTCGCGCGCGCACCATCCTTTCCAACGCCCACTTACCCTCCGGTTAGCTTACCCCTCTCATAACCCCTCTCTTACCTTTTTCCAGGAGTGTAAATTGTGTGGTGTTCCCTTAATTTCTCCTTCACACATGCACACTGACTGGTAGCTTGTCTTTATAAGCCCATGTAGCAATTGAGAGCTCCTTCTTAATCTTACATTCATTCATTACGTAGCATACTTCCGTTACTTGGTCACTTTCATATCTAGAGCAGTGTAAATTTGGCAGCGCAGTCATATTTGCCCAACTGCTAGTTTTGACTTCTTTCGCCTTTTAAGGGATGACTGCCGTAATCCTAGTTTAATTGCAATTTGCGACTAATTCAATTTTGTTGCTAACTAACGTAACTTCCTCGCATGACAGAGATCAACTGTATTCAACATCTCTTTAAATGTGCAAGTGTCTCAGATCAGCCGCGTTCTGTGATTCTGTTTAAATATAAAATCTGCATCTTTGCTTTACTTTACTCAGCCTTAAATCGGCATAGTGAGTTTTATGCTCAAGAATGAAGGGCTTTAATACGTGCGTGCTTAACTCTGGGTCGCGCATTGTGTCATATTTTGGATGTCTTCACCGTAGTTTGCTATGTTGTTCAACATAACCATCAGTATAAACCTAGGCGTGAAACTATAGCCCTCACGGTGTTCAAGTATTATAGTTTTTCAGGTGGTCTGATTGCTTTTTATGAGTGTAAATGTAACGTAACACGTTGCTCTAGCGGTACGTTGATCACCTAGCTGCCGATTTGTGGCTGCTAAGTTTCCCCTTGTCTTATGTATATGCTTATAACGTGTAATTGTATGCTATGGTTGGTTTCACATCCAGAGCGTCTTTTTGACAAGAGTTTTCCTTTGTGTGGTGTCAATCCACGTTTGTGGCTTGCTTCTTACCAGTTATCCTTGCTGATTTTAGTTCGGACGTGTTAGATGTCTATCGGGTCGTGAGTATCTTGCACCTGCTTTGAAGGCATAATCCATGTTTATCCCGCTTATATTTATTTATAGTTGATTAAGATGTTATGTTATTTCAATTGTTTGAGCGTACGGCTGATCATATAGTATGATACTGTAAGGAGGTTAGGCACTGACCTACCCTAACATTGATTCTTTAGCGTGGGGTTTTGAGAAGATAAAAAAATATTTATTCTTGTGTTATGTTTTGTATGGAAATATTTGTCTCTGCATTCCTTAAATGTTTTCTATAACTCCTTTGTTTCTGTCGGTGATTTCTGGCAGAGATGATATATAAATTTAAGTTTAAGCCGGGTTTGGGGAAGAAGGAGTAAGGAGGGCCGTCCAGCTGGCGCCAGGTGTTTGAAAGAGTTGTGGTGTGACCTAGTTAGCTGTGATTGGCCAAGTGACGTTTCACTTTATTTGAGACAAAATCGCTGTATGCTGCCGCCATATTGTGCCGGAACTATTTCTTTATAGGTTGCCAGAAGTTATTGTAAGCTGTTAAATAATGGTAAAGTAAATGAATTTGTGGTTTAAAATCTTGTATCTTTTTTTGTTAAACTTACGTTACTTTGGAGTGTATATTTGGCGGAAGTAAGTGCAAATATTGACCGCGGAAGGATATGGAACTTTGTCTTTGGAGGGAGAGAGAGAGGCTTGTAACGGTGAATTTTGAAGGAGCTGTGAAACATGAGGTGAAAATAAAGTTTTTCTTTGTAGTTGGGCGTTATTAAATTATTACTGGAGAGTTACCCACTACAATACCTGCGGCAACAGCTTTGCACTTAAAAGAAAACCATCAGAAAAGTTTAGATGGAACAATAAAAGTTGAAAGAGAATATATAGTGTGAAGTTTATTTATTATACATTTATGCATCAGCGGATAGTCATTGCAGCTTCGTTTGCCACTGTAAACAACTTGATTTTTTTTTGTGCAATCTGCCACTATAAACTATAAGGCCATGAACTAAATTGGTGATGTAAAAGTTGAAATTAAGTTTATTTTAATACTTCTCACCTTTAAAATTTAATGTATAGTGAAAATAAAGTTGTAAATGTGGGTTTTTACATAAACAAACAATGGATAAGTGTGCCATTATTAAAATATGTTTTATAACAATGTACCAAATTTCTGGAAATATGGCGTCCATGTGTATGTTCGGCGATGTTCATTTTAACACATTAGAAATATTTTGGAAAAGCCATTGGCAGCGCTGAATTTCAAAACATTGCAACAGAAATGTTTTAACTTTTCCTGTTCCTGAACACAAACAAGCATTTTGAAAGTAGTTGCGTTCGTTTAATAGAATCACTTCCGATAAAAATCTGAATTCTGCAATGAAATCTCAACACAAAAATGGACATTTTGAGATAGTGCTTCAACATTCACGTCTCTTACTCAAGAAACCAAAAATTTTCATGATCAACTTTAAAACAATATTGTGAATTACCGCAAGATTGGGTGGATACGTTGTGTTCACCATTTAAGATAAGTTCTAGTTAATGTATAAAAACAAGAGCATCTGTGAAATTTTATTTGATATTTTATTTACTGCGGTGTATTATTTGCTCATTGTTTCCATTGTAGTGAGAATAAAAATGTTTTTTTTAAAACGCTTCTCTCTTTTTGTTTCCCCTGGTCCCTTGAAGCCCGGGAGAGGCACGGCACGGCACGGCACTCACTCTGCAGCTTGTCGTGGTCGATGCGCAGCTCCGGCTTGCCGAGGGGCAGCGCGACCTCGGGCGGGGACACGCCCAGGGCCCTCCTGAGGCGCTCCACCAGCGAGGGGTTACGGGCCTGCTGCATCTCCACCGAGCGCTCCGTCTTGAACCCGCGCGTCCCTGCACCTTCGCGATGACAACAACACACGCACACTGTCTCATGTTCGAGGAACATACAGGAGCGAACCAGGGTACTCACAGACCATGTTCGCCACTTGCCCAATAAAAGGAACAGGTTCGAGGCCGCTCGGGATAAAACTAACAGTCACGGATAAAGAAAACCAGAAATTTCTGATTAAAAATGCTGATTAATTTCATTGTTTTAGTTGCATTCAAGCATTATCGCAATTCATCATATAGTCTTGTCCCCAGCTGTAACGACCTATATTGTTTCAAAGCAGTATCGGGCGCAGGGCTAACCCTCCCAGACCGGCGACTGACTGCGTGAGCACAGGTCCGCGCTGCTAAATGAGCACGGAACTACTGAGCGACAAGCAAGTTAACGCATCAATCAAGCAGTGATGAGCCAAACAGCCACTTCCTTCTATGCTGCTGAGTTAATACATGCACAAATGCTTTTACAATGTGAATTGAAAGTTAAAAAAGCAACAGCCCTTTTTTCTAATAATATAAAAATACAATTTTTTATTACAAAAAAGTTAGTTTAGGATTACAGTGAAACACTATAAATGAAAACCCTGTTAACACAAAACTTTCATTAATATAGTATTTTCACAGACCATAGGAGTTAAAGTGATAAGTAGTTTGTTTAACACAAAAGTATAGTTACGCAATATAAAGTTTTTTTTTGCTATAAATGTGTACAATTACATGTAGTAAATGAAGAAAATACAAATAAATATTCAATAATAATAATAATAATAATAATAACAATAATACTGATGGCATTGTATTGGTACAGTGCAGATTGGTGGAAAAAAGTTAAAATGACTTATTCTTCCAAAATGATGCTATGTCATTTTGTAGGTAGTTTCTAAACCTTTTTTTTTATTCTTCAGTAATTAAGTAATATTTTAAAAGTAGTAAAAAAAAATTTAATTTTACAATCCCTAAAAAAAAGTAACATCTTATGCTAAATAAAATAGCGCGCTTGTTTTCTTGGGAGCATATTCAAAAATTTATGTGCGTTACGAATGTACTATAAACGAGGAAATTATTTTTGACATTACTTGAATCTGACTGAGAAATTACATATTACATTTGCGATTAAAAATATTCGCAGGCTTTCACGGCCATCGTCTGAAGTAGCTTGGCTTCTGGGTTGTAGCCGCGTCCTCGGGCGAATGATTCACCGACGTTTCTGGCCGACACTGCAGTCGCCATCATCAGGGAGCAGTTGCCCACTGAGCATCGGTAGGTTGCAGTATCCCTGATGATGGCGACTGCCGGAGCACGCACCTCGCAGGAAGCGCTGGGGCCGCAGCAGCCCGCGCAGATCGACGGGAAGCAGGCGGGGCGCGCCGCACCTCTTGTTGTCGGCGAAGCAGGCGGCGGAGACGTGCGACTCGCGCCACGCCGCCGGCCGCGCCAGCCGCTGCCACAGCAGCCACGTGCCCGGGCGGTCGCCGCGCTCCAGGCACAGCCGGGGCAGGCGGTCCCCGCCGTGCCGCCTCAGCCTGCGCAGCGCCTGCGCACACGGCACGCCCCCTCTCCCGTCGCTGCTCACCTCAACACTTGCGTGGTGCCCGCCCCGGCCAAGCAACAGACCTCTTGGTACGGAAGAACCTGGTACTTGGTGGTGTTCAGTGAATTTTGGGCTCGCCTGATTAAACTCTGCTGACGTACGCAGCATTTTGACCTGATCGTAATGGATTTTCTAGCTGCCGTGTCAACTGAAGCGAGTGACGTTGACAAACTTCAACGCAGTAACAGTTGTGAAAATAACTGTGCGAGGACGAGATGGCTACTGGGAACGGTTGGCTGTCAGAATGGAACCTTTGTGATATTTTTTTGGCAATCTATTTGGCGAGAATATGTTTTCATTCGGGCCCCAATAAAAAAAAAAATTTTTTTAATGTGCATCATCAAGGTTTTAACATTATATTGAGTAGTAATGAAAACAGGAAATTTTTATAAAATATTTTATTCCTGTTTAGTATTTTAGTTTTTATCCTTGGCTGATCAGATATAAATTCCCAAAGTCACAAGTTACTTGATAGTATGGCTGGAGTAATAATGTAATGTGGGATGTATACATGGTATCTACTAGATATTTATTATTTTGTAATAGTTTTTGTAACATAAATCATTGTACCTGGTACAGCCATGATCCTTAAGAATACATTCGTGAATAAATTGGAAAATAATGAAATAGATGTTTTGCTCATTCCTATCAACTACTACATATTAGGTTTGCATTTGGAAAGATTCTCTGCTTATTTGGTTGAGCTCTCGCACATTACAATTAGGAAGGGCTTTTGTACTCGGCGACACTAGCTTTTGACCCTCCTGGTGCAAGTGTGTGGGGAAGGTTGTTAGCCCTGGAGATAAAGGCAGTGACATTGGTAATTACCTAGAGTAGGTGCTCTCAATGCCATTCCCTCAAAGTTTTCAAATACAAGAGGAACTCTAATATACCATTTTATGAATTTTATTTTCATTTTGTCTGAAGACTACTCAAGAAAATTACCTGAATTTGTTTAATGTTGAGCTTATAAGAGTAAATATGTATGGGTATGTTATCTTCATGATAGTTTTCACTAGCAGTACAGCACATAAACTACCTACCTGTGCTAGACCAATGACCATGTCATTCCTACAAATAATATTCTATAAATTGTGTAAAAATACTCAATGCATTGAACACAAAACATCTGAAACATTTTGGCTGCATGAATTATGCGAATATGTTTGATTGATCCTTTCACAATACATGAAAACACACATATATACATATATATATATATATATATATATATATATATATATATATATATATATATATATATATATATATGTACGGAAATTTGTATCTTAAAGTTTTCAGAATGTTCAAAAACTTTCTAGATTATTCCAAAAATTTTGTTTTAAATATTAAATTAGAAATCTACGTTTCAACATTAGGTCCAGACAAAAGGAATTTTTTCCTCTAACTTACATGTAGGGATTGCTGATGGCCTAGCTACCTGCAAAACCAGCAACAGTTACATGACATTTTCAATATCTTTGTGGAAACTTGTATGCACCAAAAATATATAGTTAAGTCCAACATTAGGAAAAGATTGCTATGTGATCAAAAATTCAGCTTTCTTGTGAGCATGTATACAAAGGGAGAGGATATGTGTGCAATGATGTTGATCACTTTTTTTGTTACTGTGCGTATATGGGACACAACTTAAGGTAGGAACCACAGATAAACAATTATGCATTTCAAAATGTTTCTTTTATTATATTAAATTATGATCTAAAATAGGTCTTTGTTTTGTGAGCACCTTCAAACAAATTACTAAACTTAAAAGATATTATGATAAATTAATATATTTAATTATATATTTCAAACAACGGATACTTAATGAATGAATTTCAAATGTACTTTTGAAACAAAAACAAAATTAATGAGCAGGTAGGGACATAACTGTGAGGGACAGGAAGAGGGAGGGTGGGGGGGGGGGGAAGTTGTCCCTGACGGCAGAGTTTGAGGGGGAGCAGAATGAGAAAAATGTTGTTGTACACTACAAAACGTGCAATATAAAAGGCAAATAGAAAAAAATATCTAAACAATAATTTGAACACTATATTTTCCCTATCAATACAGTATTTGAAATAAAACCTACACTCAAAACACTGGTAAGTCCATGAAGTTTGATCAAATTTACATTAAAATTTAACTTACAATGTGCACAGTTTTGGTGGTAAGTTTATTGTTACTGAGGGGGTGTAGAGGGGAGAGAAGGGAAAAAAGGGGGTGGGGGTTGGGAATCATCACAATGTTTGTCCCGGGCACAGGAAAGTTTAGATCACTGTTAACAGTCTCAAGAATTTCCAGGACTATTCTAGAACATGATGCCATACCATTTTTTATTTCATCATCAAGATGGTGTCACTTAAGTCATTACCACCGCTACTTTCTGCTTGGGAACATGGGGATTATGATCTGGGAACATTTTCTCATAATTGTTTTCCCTGTAATTATCGGTCATCACAGGTTTTTAGAACGAACAGAAAAAAATTGCAAAACATGGTTTTTGCACACTACACACATCCCTAAAGTTACTTGCAAGGCATGGTTTCATAATTCCACTAGTTTAATAAAAAATTAAAATTTTGTATCTTACATTACAATACCTGAGCTTTTGCACTGCCACCGTCATTCATTGTTTACCTGCGATAAACAGGAATATATGTTTTCCGCATACTAGAGACGTTCCTGAATTAACCCTGCATGGTAGGTTCCTTAATTTCTACTGGTTTGTGAAAAAATAACCATTTACAGCTTACATTACAATACCTATATATTCACGCAATCACCGACATTCATTGTTTATGTTTACCCGTATGGTGGGGTTTTTTATAAGTTATTTTTTGGAGAACTTGAGTCAATATATGAAATAGAAGAATTAGAGTATTTTTAATTCTCCATAGTTGACTACAGTTGAGCTAAACTAAGAGATTACAAGATCACTGGTAAACATTGACTGGCTTCAGCAGTGTGAAAACACAGGTATTGTAATGAAAGCTTAAACTGTTATTTTTCATAAACCAATAAGAATTAAAACATCATGTTTTCAGGGTAAATTTAGGTACGTCTCTAGTACTTGAAAAACATATTTTACGTTTTTATTTACTCTTTGTTCGCCGAAGCCGTGAGGTCCAATGCAGGTATAGTAATATACACTATAAACTATTATTTTTCACAAACTAGTAGGAATTAAGAAACCATCCCTTCAGGGAAAATTTATGGCCGCGTGTAGTGTGCGAAATAAATGTTTTCCAGGTTTTTTTCCTTTATGTTCAAAAAAGCCAAGTTATCAGATAATTACCGTTTTCCCTTATTGTTAACTTAACTAAAATAAAATACCTCCCTCCCCCCCCCCCCCCCAAACACTATTCTATATTAGATACCAATACAACATTTACTTGAAATTGTTTTTTTACCAACTAAAGCTTGGTATCACCATTTTGACCATATATTTCACAATTTTAAAAGAAATTAAATACCGGTATCATGAAATAGAGTAGACTGTATAGGACTATACTATACTTCATGATGCTAAGAGTATAATGTTTCTGCATTACACAAATTTAGTTTTAAATACCAGAACCACCAAATAAAGTACAAAGGTGGGACTGTACTGTACTTCACAATACCAAGAAAATTATTTTTCTATTTTTCACACATTAAAAAATTTAAAAACCGGTATCACTAACTACAGTACAACAGGTAGGACAAAATTATTTTCTCTCATTCACCCACTCCTATGAAATCATTTATTCCCCCCCCCCCCCCCTTCCCCGGACCATTTTTTTGTTTCATATTTAGCTTCCTCAATTTCTGCTATCACATTTGGTAAATATGTATTGTACGGATTAGCGCCAAAAAAAATTGTACAAATATGAAATAACTTTCATTATATGCTATCTTACGTCCTCTTTTCAGAACCGCCTGCGGAGATAAAAAATTCCAATTACTTTAGGAGATATCAAATTTTTTAATCTTCATTTTTTGGCGATTTTTTTAAAAAAAAATTTGAAAATCCGAAAATACCTTTATTCTGTGCTCTTAAACTTCCTCTTTTCATTAAACCCGGCTGAGATAAGAAATTCCAAATACTTTTGGAGATATCGAATTTTTTAATTTTCATCCTGTGCACTCATGCGGCGATAACAGTTGCTTGTTTACAAGTATGATTTTTTTTTTGCGATGTTCCCGAACGGAGAAACCTAAGATGCACATAAAGTTCTGCCATTCCCGATTACACCCGAACAATTCACCTTCGGCCAACCTCGGGTTTATTTATTAATATATATATTTCTCTGTTTATTTTAATGTAGCTATACTAACCTAACTAACCATCCAAAGGGTTTTAAAGTGTTTTAATGTAGCTAACCTATCCGACCACTTTTAATATTTCAATTCATTTTCCTGCGCAAAAATAAATAAATACCGAGGTTGGCCGAAGGTGAATATTTGGGTGTAATCGGGAATGGCAGAACTTTATGTGGATCTTAGGACTCTCACGTGAACGAATACATCATGTAAAAAGAAACTTACGTGAGTTTATTCTGTTCATCCTTTGTCCCAGTTTGTTAGGTCAGGTCAGCTACATTATAAATACTTTAAAACTAAACAACTAATAAAATTAATTTTATTATTTTTAATGTCCGTTCAGTTTCAAAGTATTTATAATGTAGCTGACCTGACCTAATCTACCTTTGTCCCATTTTGTTAGGTCAGGTCAGTTACATTATAAATACTTAAAACTATACAACATGTAAAATAAATTGATATTATTTTTAATTTCCGTTTATTTTGAAGTATTTATAATGTAACTAACCTTACCTAATGGAAAATTTCTGTTATTTAGACATTCACGCGCACACGGCAAAATATAAAATAGCGACGGTCAAATTATTACACACGTCTGGTATAGCAAAATAAGAACGGCCATATCTCCAAAAGTATTTGGAATTTTTTATCTCCGCAGGCGGTTCTGAAAAGAGGACGTAAGATAGCATATAATGAAAGTTATTTCATATTTGTACGATTTTTTTTGGCGCTAATCCGTACAATACATATTTACCTCACATTCTACAACTGTCCCGAATTTCCCCCTGTATTGGGGATTGCCAATACATAGCATGAAAATCTTAGTTACACTATTGATTATAATAAAACGAAACGTCTCACTGCACTCGGGGTAACTGCAAAATTAGTAGTCAAATTACCTCATTAAGGCTTTTCAAGCAGATGATTTCATCGTCTGCTTCGTTTGCAGTATGCTGGCCACGACCAGGACTAGACGCTACACTTCTGTGACAGAGAGGTCGTCCCGGTACCAACGCTGAAGTTATTTGCGAAAGATGAAAAATCACCTAAAAGTTAAATTTAAATTCAATCATTATAAAACTCTTTCAAGCACACACAAACATTAAAATAGATACGAAACTACGGACCTGGTTATGGGTCTGTGAAGCAAACATCGATCTTTTTAAATCAAAAATTCGGATCACGAAAAAATACTAAAAAACACTCTACATATAAAACATAATTACGACTTGTAAACAGTTTTCAACAAAAACTAAATAACCAAATATTTAAAGTACGCCTAATCCTACTGTGTGTCACACAACAATCGAAATCACCATTGCCACCATTTTACAAAACGTCACCTGTCACAATCATAAACACAGTATATCCAACATATGAACTACATTTGAAAATATAGATCTTGTAAAATCACGACCTTTAAAGGGGACATAAATAAATAAAAATAAATATAGTTTAAAAAACTAAAAAACATGCTTTTAAAGAATATCAAACTAAAAAGTAAAAAATAATTTTAAAATTAAATTTATGACAATAGTATATAAGCAATACTAGTATAAATGAGAAAAAAGCTTGAGGCACTTTGTGCCATATTTTTTTAATATTAAGCGCCCCATGCTTTTTTCTCATTTATACTAGTATTGCTTATATACTATTGTCATAAATTTAATTTTAAAATTATTTTTTACTTTTTAGTTTGATATTCTTTAAAAGCATTTTTTTTAGTTTTTTAAACTATATTTATTTTTAACTTTTTAGTTTGATATTCTTTAAAAGCATGTTTTTTTAGTTTTTTAAACTATATTTATGTATAATTATCATAGGGAAATGAGTTACCGACACTACCTATTACCATCTGAGATAACTATTTGGAGTTGCAACGTCACAAAGAAATGGTAAAGTCTCTACGAATCATTTGCAGTTAGATGTATGGATATAATATTAGAATTTACCGGGGAAAAAAAAAAACATTTTTTTTTTCGGCGTGGCCGGGAGTAGAACCCACGATCGCTGAATCCGTAAGCTGACGTCACAGAAGTCGCGCGCCTTAGACCGCTCGGTTAACGAACGTAATGAAATGGGTGGGACATTTTACAGTGATGAGTCACTCACTCTTAGTCGAAAGAGTTACAGACGGACAGACAGAGTTACAGACGGCGGACAAACATACAGGTGAAGCTAATATAAAGCATGTAATAATGAGAACAATGTTCGACACGATTGTAACATCAAAACTAGAAATAAAAATTTAAATATTTCAATATTTTCGATCTTAATTTTTGTATCTCAAAACGGTATTTTAAAAAGAATACCCTTATCTATATTGCAGCGGTGCGACAAATACAAAAACAAAATTCGATCGCAAACCCTAGCAACAAAGAGAATACAATTTTTTTTTTTAATTTATTAAGTTCTGATGCCATCGCGAAGGAAATCCTATACTTTACCCCTCCAGTATAGAATTCCATTATTTTGTATTCCACCTGTTTCTCGCTCTTCCCAAACATGGTTACTAAGGGACTACCATCTGTCATACCGGTATTTGTTTCGATTGGATTTGAAAGATCCTACTGGGATGTTAAATTCGACTATTTTTAAGTATTATATCGCAGCAGGCAATGGAAAAACACCACAAATTTACTTTACCAATAATTATGATTATGGTAATGTTTTGGGAAAACTCTAACCTTAAGGATCAATACCCCATTATTTTTTGTAAATATAGAATGAAATGAACTTGTGACGTAACAAGTCACAGCGGGATATTCAAAGCGGTCAAACAATATATTTTATTTATTATTTGTTTTCATTTATTTTATTTTAAATTCAATGATTTTTGGACATTAAACTGCTCTCTGGACTGATAGATTCTATGATATTATAACAGGTGCATATCAACAATGGTTTGAACAATATTCATTATGAAGTGGCTAATCAAAATCCCGCATTTGATTTTGGCACCTTTTTGAAAGATTTGTTGGGAATTTTAG
This sequence comes from Bacillus rossius redtenbacheri, assembly GCF_032445375.1. Taxonomy (NCBI): domain Eukaryota; kingdom Metazoa; phylum Arthropoda; class Insecta; order Phasmatodea; family Bacillidae; genus Bacillus; species Bacillus rossius. The sequence goes on along the minus strand of NC_086342.1, from coordinate 40,715,804 downwards.
GAAAACGTCTGGTGATGCCATATTAAAAAAAGGACATTCAGTTTTTTTTGGTGCGTATGTACATCGAGTGCAATCATGTTTGTTTAAAAGTGTTATAAATAAGTTGATTAGGACAACATGTCACCCCCCTGTGATGCTGGTCTGTGTTCTGTACTAGGGTCGGGGTTCAGGCCTTGTGGCAGGTAAAAACATTACTATCCGCACTACAAATAAAAGTTCGCCAGTTTGGATAGAGCTTGTTTAATTAATCCCGCACACAGTCTCTTTACATGGGGCTACCTGAGGCTCAACACCCGTCTCTCCGCGGAGTGAAGCTCGGCTTAGCGTGTTTCGGTGGGCAGGCGCCTAGTTCGGGCTGCCCCCCGTGGTCTCGTGACACGTTCGTGCGAAAGACTAGCTATGGCCCCCTCTCGATGATAGCCGTGAAGAAATTATGTTAGGATGTCGGCGACAAAGGCATGAAGTCCGTCCCGCTACTGTAGTGACACGCCCGCTGGTATGCGCAATGTCTAGACACAAAAATCCTTATATACTAATGTCCCCCGGCCTATGGTCCCTAAGCTTCCGTTGTGAACTATCCCGTTTTGCCCGCGTAGCTCCAGTCGGAGAGGGAGTGGAGTTTAGGCCAACGTGGCCGGGACCGTGAAATATGGGACCAGGAGGGACTTTTACGTTGACGCCGTCCCCGCTGCCTGTCCTGAAAATATGCTGGTTAAAATATTAGAAAGGAAATTTGGTCTTAAGGGCAGGGTTCTTTGCCTCGTGGCTGCAGGTAGAGACGCGTCGACAAAGGCCCCCCGGGCTGTTATGGCCTCCCAGGACGCCGTATTATTAAAATAACACACGTGAACTTGACTATTTTACTACGGAAGCACACGTTACAGAACTTCTCGCCGCACAAGGCACTTTCACGCGATTGGCCATATCATCGTCATCTTCCACTCCGCCCACACAGCCCTCGAATGGCGGCATTGGATAACGTCTCACGGTACTCCGAAGACTACTCCATCGAGGGGTGCAGGCTATCCTGAGCTACGGTGATGGTGATTCGTGACGCGGCGGGATTGATGTCTGGCACGTGGTAGTCCGAATGACACTACGAGAATATAATAATGACTGCGTGAGGGATTACACATAACACTGAAATAGACCTAGGCGTACGGATGAAGACAAACACTAACACTAACACGGTAATCAACAATACAGTAACTATGAGCGTGTTCCGGGCTCGGGATGGATTCGGCTCCTTTGCCCATGAAAGTTACTTGAAACGAGGCTTGTACTCGTAGTGGCGTGTGCCACGTTTAAACTGGGAACGAGTGCGGCGGAACCCAGCGGGGTATCTCGTCCGCAACCGTTGCATGTCCCAGGGATTGATGCGTTCACAAATTGAGTTACGCGTTCGGCTCAATGCCGGCCTGCGTGCGCAATGTACTATAGGGGGAAAAGTTAAATCTGAACCTTCTCTCTTATCGCTGTGCGCATAGGCTGCCTTCCTCTTTACCAACCCTTAGTGCAACGACAGTGTCTGGAGGGGAAGGCGTGTCGACCCCTCCAAATCAAGGCGACGGAGTGTCAGCCCGTCTTACACGAACACGACACAAGGGTTATAACACATGAACTGCATGATGTAATCACAACTGGAAAATATACTACATCGTTAACCCATGTCCAAATCATTCAAACACATACATATTTACAAAAATTAATCAAGTTAACAGAACAACAGCATGCTAACAGTCACGCTATTTGTTTGCAGTCATAAAAAACCTCTCTGTGAAAAAAACTATATTATCATAAACAAAAATTCTGTATGTGTTAAAATTACTCTTTCTTTGAAGGCTTGGTTATAAAATTATCATTTGGTTAAGGGTTCTGTTAAAATAACATTTTCTTAAAAGTAAAATACAGAACATTTGCGTTTTGTCACTACTTTTTCCGTCACTAATGTTCGACGCAAAAACGTGTGTTGATTATAGATACATAATTTTAAGATGCCAACGCAATATTTTAATAGTTAGATAGTTATTAACTTATATTATGTTATTTACCTAATCTGAGTCTGATGTGAAGCTGGCATTTTCCGTTTCACTAGAGGAATCTTCGTCTGTAGATTCTTCAAGATTAACAATAATCTTAGCTATTTCAGTATCTAATAACCTATCACTGTTTTAGTATTCATTCTTGATTTTTTCAACATGCCGGCAGCATTATTTCCATTGCTCTTTAGAGTAGCTACTAAAAAGCTGTTCACATAATTTCTTCTTGTCTTCGAGTGAGGATGATATTTCTTCGCACACTTGTCCTTTAATATATCCCCACACTAACTCAATCGGACTGAGGTCAGAATGATAGGGTGGAAGCCTGATTACTTCGTGGGAGTTCATTTTAATGATTTCGTCAATTTTGTAAGATTTGGAAGTGGGCACTTGTTTCGCAAGTAATAGTAGGTTGGCTTTTGTTAGGTCAGAAGCGAAAGTTACGTTGTTTATTTTTAGCCACTCTTGAATCACTTGTTTGGTGTTAGCGGAAGTCGGCTTCTTGTTTGTCTGTACATTGTGATAACTTGCATTGTCGAGAACAATGACGGAGTTTTCAGGCAAATTTGGAAGTAGTTTATGTGTAACCCATTTCAAAAAGTTTTCGAAATTCATCTCATTATGATAATCTCCCATGTTTGTTTTGACCGGAATATCAACAATGCATTCTGTACAAATCCCTCCTCTCCTCCTGCATTCACAATTATTAAACGCTGGCCTTTCCTGATTGGCTCTGTAACACCCAGCTCATTGTCCGATTGCCAACAAGAACTAACGCTGTGGGTAGCATGGATATACGTTTCATCTACATAAACGATTGAACGACCATCGTTTCGAAACTTGCGCATTTCTTGTACGAAACGCCCCCTCCATGCTGCTATATCAGGCTTCTCAATCAAAATCCTTCTCCTTGACTGACACATCGTCCAACGGAATCCCAGTCTCTTTAACAGTTTTCTCAAAAATTCTTTACTGCAGTCCAAACACCATTATCTTGACGTCGTACCTCCTCTTTATTAAACAAAAAACCCGGGTCACAATCCTGTCCGCGGCGCAACACTCCAGCCATGGCCCTGGTAGTGCTACCACTCGTCACCAGATGGCAGTGTAAATATAAAGAGACAATGTATCATAGTTATTTTATATATGTTATTATTTTAAATATTTAGGTAAATTATTTAAGTGTATACTGGAAGTATGTTTTGTAGATGTGGAAATAATATTGTAAAATGCAAAAGATCATCATCATGCAAAAGAGATAGAAATATGTAAAACTTTAACACCAATGGTTCTAGAAGAAACTTGTATAAATTGTGCAGGCTAACAAGCCATCGGTGCCCAGTTCTCTGTCCTACTGCAAAAGGACGAGTTTCCAAACAAGTTCGTGTTTCGGGGAGTCCACAGGGAGATCGTGACCGAAACGTTCCAGGACATGCGGCTGCCCGTGCAGTCGTTCTGGTTCCTGGAAAACAGGCACACGCGCCAGAAGTGTGATAAACTAGTAGTCGAAGTTCCTCAGACTTGCGACAGTGATAAAATTCTTGCAATCAGGGAATTTGCGGGAATGAGCATACGCGTGGAGAACTACCGCCACCCGGAAGGACCGAGTCAGTGTAGTAACTGCCAGCTGTTCACGCACGTGGGTAGGGGCTGCAACTCCAAGCCAGTCTGCCGCTGGTGCAGCGGCCCGCACCGCGCTCCCGACTGCCCGCACGGGGGCCATCGCGAATACGTTCGCTGCGCGAACTGCAAAGGGCAGCATGCAGCCAACTACCGGGGCTGCCCAGTCTACAAGGCTGAATCGCGCCGTCACCTTCCGCCACAGACACGACGAGAGCGAGAGCGGCAATCAAAATATGACATGAGGGCAAATCGGCGTGCTGCAGCGGCAGCACAAACACTGCCCCAGCCACAAGGCCCCTCAGGCCAGCAACCTGGCAACCCGCGCCAGTACTCGGGCCCACCGGCGCCACCCAGGCACTGCCCCTGGGGCCCCCCTGCGCCCCCCCAACTGGGGCAATACTTCCCCCAGCCAGCACCAAACAGGTTCGCGCCCCTTGCGCAGGATCCGAACTACCGAGAAATAGAATGGCCAGTCTGTGCCAACGACTACAGGCCTCGCAGACAGTTCCAGGGCCAGCCCGCGCCACACTTCAAAAAGCACCCGAGCGGCCACAAAAATGGCAAGAGTGCTGCACGCAAGCCGCGCGACACACCTGCGCCTCCCGCACCGCAGGCTCCGGCCCAACCACGCAGAGAGCCGCAGAAGGCCCCCCCTGCACAGCCGCAGCAGGCCTCACCTGCACCTGCCGACACAATGGCAGTTGATGCCGCCCCGGGGACGTCATCGGCACCCCAGCCCACCCCCGCGCCCACACCAAAACAACCAGTGCTGGAGGACTTCCTGCAGGTATTGGAGCAATCCGAGACCTTCAAGTCAGACCCCAACCTGGCAGCGACCATCATGCCAATGTGCCAACTCATGGCCATATGGTGCAATCCGCAAACGGAGCTGCCAGATAAAATACAGGCCACAATGGGCTTCGTAAAGCTACTGACTGCTCGCCTCAATGGCAGCAAATAATTCCGGACCGTACCAAACGCAATCGGCCGGAAATACTAATAATAGTCTATACAAAATCCTTTTCTGGAATGCACGTGGAATTAAAAATAAAATATCAGAATTTATTCATCACCTGAATAACTTTAAAATTGATATCGCGGCAATCAATGAAACATTTTTGCAACAAGCAGACCGACTTACTATATTAAATTATGTCATCTATAGGCACGATCGGGATAACGGCGCCAGACGCGGAGGCGTAGCTCTAGCTGTGCATAGGCGCATTAAACATACAGAATGCCAGCTCCCACAGTTTCCTAACTTAGAAGCTGTAGGCATTAACCTGGTCATTAATAGACAACAAGTTAAAATAATTTCCATATATGCTAAACCAGGCCGATCACTTACCGTGGCAGACCTGGAGGCTTTATACAATGTAGGGCCGTGTTTCCTGGCTATCGGGGACATAAATGCTAAGCATATAGAGTGGAACTGCAGGCGCACTACAGCGAACGGTAGACTGCTCTATACGCACCAACTTAATAGGAATTACCATGTGCATGCTCCCTCAGAGCCTACTCATGACACAGGCCAAATAAATTCTTTTCCTGACATACTGGACATGGTTATTAATAAGCGTTTTAATACAGGTTTCGAGCTGGAAGTGGTGCATGAAATGTCCTCAGACCACTTCCCAGTTCACATTATATTCGACAATGCGAACACAGAAACCAACACGCCCCGCAAAACTAAAGACTATCACCGCGCCGATTGGAGGGGCTTTCAAAATCATTTAATACATGCCTTGCCTGACGCCACAGAGCTTAATATTACAACAGGCAATGAATTGGAGGCAGCGATAGCTGACCTCACAACAAAAATACAAGACGGGATAACCGCGTGCATACCAGAAAAGGAGATTAGGTTAGAGCATGACGAGCTGCCAGCATACATCTCGCAATTAATAGCACAAAAAAGCCGCCTACGTAGACGGTACACGAGACACAGACAGGCCGAAACCAAGCGCCGAATAAATGAATTACAGACAGTAATATCGGAAGAAATAGAACTCTGGCGCGCCCGCACTTGGGAACATAAAATTTCTAAACTCAAAATCCAGGACAATAGCGCCTGGACTATGACGAAACGCATACTTAATAAATCACAGAAAATTCCTCCCCTACAAACTGACACGGGAATAGCTTTCAAACCCGCGGACAAGGCAGAAGCCTTTGTAAAAACACTGGAAACCGCATTCCAGCCACACAATCAGCCATGCGACAGGCAATTCACTGCGCAAATATACAGGGAATTGCGTACTAAAATACAACAGCCAGTGATAGCCGAACCGGCTCCCACTTTCACACAAGAAATAAAAAGGGTTATAAAATGCATGAAACCTCGAAAAGCCCCCGGAAACGATAGCATCCAGGCTATCGTCTTAAAACAACTTCCAGATGAAACACTGGAATATTTAGCTGCGTGTATTAATGCGATTTTAAAATTGCAACACTTTCCCGAACAATGGAAAGAGGCGAATGTAATTGTCTTTCATAAACCTGGGAAAGATAAAACCCTCCCGCAAAATTACAGACCAATAAGCTTGTTAAGCACACTGTCAAAAGTAGCCGAACGTATAATATTACACAGGTTAAATATACACATAAGAGAACATAACATTCTGACCAACGAGCAGTTTGGTTTTCGCGCAGCGCATTCCACAATACAGCCACTAGTTCGCCTCACAGAGGAAATAACTAGCGCATTCAATGTCGAAGACTATGTAATTGCTACATTTCTAGATGTTGAAAAAGCATTCGATAGAGTCTTCCACGCAGGCCTAATATACAAATTGTATGAAACAGGCTTCCCTGACTGCAACGTAAAATTAATAGCATCATACCTGGCCAATCGAACATTTAGAGTCACCACGGAAGGCACTAAATCCACACTTAAACACATAAATGCTGGTGTACCACAAGGCAGCATTTTAGGGCCAGTATTATTTAATGTGTATGTAAGCGACATACCCAAGCCAGAGCACCGCCTAGTGAAGCTAGGCTGCTATGCAGACGACACGGTTCTGTACAGCAGATCACATAACCTGCGCTTAGCTACGACTAGACTGCAAACCGCGCTAGATGCAATGCAACATTGGTGCACAAAATGGCGCACTAAAATAAATACCACAAAATCTGAAGTAGTAGTATTTACACGAAAAAATCTACCGCAACCAAATAACAGGCCACAGCTAACCTTGTTTGGCGAAAATATACCGCACAAGGACGCAGCTAAATACTTAGGAGTCATCATGGATCGCAAACTTCTATGGCGAAACCATATAGACACCAAGCGCGGCCAAGCATATGGGAGAATGAGCTCACTCTACCCAGTAATGAGTAGGCGCCTGGGAGGCACTGTGTACAATGGCTTGGCCCTGTATACCGCCCTCATTCGACCCATAATTACATATGCAGCCCCCGTGTGGGCCACAGCAGCCAAAACACATCTACTAAAACTGCAGCGAATACAAAATAGATGCATTCGTATCGCCACAGACGCCCCCAGATACTGCCCAGTAGAGGCACTCCATCGGGAAACGGACATGGAGACATTACACGATTTCTACATTCGAACTACACAAACATTTTACGATAAATGTGCGACAAATCAAAACCAACTTGTTTCATCCCTCGGACAATACGACCCGGATGAAATAATTAAGTTTAAGCGACCGAAAATGGTACTCGCGCACCGACCACCATAGTGACCTGTCATTGGCCGGACCCTGCGGCCAATCACAGCGCGCCTATGCGGCCACCCGGCCACGCTCGACGCAGCTTACCCGAAAAAGCCATACCCCGACCAAACGGTTGCGGACTGGCGAGAAAATTCTGCCCTATGCTTTAGCATAGCGAGGGCAGGTCGCGCCTTCAAATTACACAAAAACACTAGTGCACTTCACACAAGTATGCTGGCAGCTTTCACACATATTACAGCTAATATTTAAGAGTACACAAACCGTAGAAAATAAGCGTAGGAAGTTGCTGCTAGGGATTCGCAATGAAGGAGTGGGCAATTTCTCTAACCGACCGACTGCCTTTTGCTGGCGACAGGCGATCTGAAGCTATGTCCTCTCCAGAGTTTGTCCCGACACATCAACTTGCGGGCACACTATTTAAATTAATTATTCGTAGCTATTGATGCGTAGATGCTGTGATAATGGGTTAAGCAATGACGGACGAACTAATTTCTCTAAGTGCCGACAGCCATTGACAGGCGACAGGCGACCTGAAGCTATAGTTTCTCCGGAGTAAGGCCCTTGTCTCAGCTCGCGGGTAATTAACGTAATTAAAACATCTAATGCTCACACATGCGCTACAACACATGTCATTTAGAATTAGGAAACAAAATAGTATTAACTTTCAGCTGGCTGGCAGCTGGGGGGAAACGACTAAGTCGCCCCCAAAAAACCAGTGCCCCTAAACACCACAAGCGGACACAACCGTCCAAGCGCCCAACCCCCGCATGGTAGACTCTTTCTACTCTGACCAACTCTTCTTCCTGAACCATCCTTCTGTTCCTGTAACCGACCTGCTTGTAATTAATGCATGAAATTTTGCATCCCGCATGAAAGTGCTCAGGGTTTTCACTCTGTCTATGGAGGTTTTACCTGAGCCCAACTTATCTAGTTATAGTCTAGTATTTAAGAAGGGGAGTTAGTCATGGCGCCAATTGCAGCCATGGCTGGCCAATCCCCGAACAAGCACACGATGCACGCTCCCTTGTCTGCATGGCTTAAACCCAGCATGAATAGGCGTAAAGGCTTCGGCCTGGGACGCACCTAGAGTCTTCCCTAACCCAGACCCTCCCAAACAAAATACACTTAGTTTTAGTTAGGTTAGGAAAAAAAAAAAAAAAAGAAATTGCCTAGACAGCTCTTCACTCCCAGCCAATCTGGGAGTAGAAATACCTTTGTGAGCACTCAACTCCCAGCCAATCTGGGAGAATAAATATTACCTCAGTCAAAAGTGGAATCATTGGCTTGAATTCCTCATCTTCCTTTCCTCAGCTAGCGACTCTTTGTGAGACCGCGGGCTTTCCTTCTCTCTCTCATTCTCTCGCACCTATCCGCTAGCGACTCCTTGTGAGACCGCGGGCAATCCTCTGATAGCGACTCTTAGTGAGACCGCGGGCATCCCTCTCTCCAACCTCCATCCTTTCCGCTAGCGACTCTTTGTGAGACCGCGGGCATCCTCTCTTCTACACCCAATCGTCCTGCTAGCCACTCCTTGTCAGCACGTCCTCGGTCAGCTGCACTGGGCCGAACGGTCCACTCCCGCCTCAGAGTGTGAGGCTGCTCTACCCAAGAGCTGGCGCCGGGCAAACAACACAACTGAACGACCGAGCGACGCCCACCCCGTCTCCACAGCTTCACCAGAGACGAGGCCGCGACAATCTCGCAAATCCGTCTTTAATTTATTTAATGTTGGAACAGTTTTCCTGACAGTGTAAAATTCATTCACTTTTCTCCTCACAGCACCACACGTAAAATCGTCGACTTCTAACCGTTTTTTGCGTTCTTTTTTTTTTTTTACCAGTAGGTGTTGAAAAGTTCAGACCAATTTTACTTTTTACTTTCCCCTCAGCCAAAATCCTTTTTACCGTTTATTTAGACACACCCGTCGCAGCACTTGTCACTTCAGTAACATTGTATTTTAAACCGTACAGCAACTTCTTTTCTTTCAGATGCGTCGCAACATTGTATACAATTTCACGCGCCTGTCCTCGCAAGGGTCGTCCTGGAATAAGGTTCGACTTAATTCCCGAGGTTGATGGGATAGGCTCGCTTGTTGTACCGTGTAACCCGGGTCCCGGCATGACGCGCTGACGCAATCCTCACGCAGCGGAGTGGAGCGCGGAACTGATCCCCTCCATCTTCCCTGGCGGCTATCACGGGACGGTAGTGTGCGTCACGCCACGAATTGTAGTCTGCGCAGGTTCACAAGTATCTTGCCGGGCTATAGCTCTCCGTGGGTAGATATTTCGGCGTGAAGCGCAGGCACCGCGGCGGGCAGCCTTGAAAAACAACAATTACGTAGTACGATTAAAAGACCCGTAGTCGAGTCGCACACTTTAACTAAGGACCGTACGATATTTCGTACAGCCGGTTAGGGCCGACCGGGGAGCTGGAGAAAGATGATTCAGAAATATTACCTATAGACGTTACACGTGGAATCTGACGCGAAAGTTAGATGCTCCCCGTGCGCGGGGCTGCCTGCTCTGGCAAGTGCTGGATGGCGACTGCTCCTCTCCCTGGCCACCCTGCCAGGGAGGGGAGGAAAACCTGCAGGAAAAAGACGGAGCGGGGGAAGATGATGCCGGACAGTTTTGTGAACGGAAAAAATTTACAAAATAATTAATTAATTATAAACAATGGTTAGGCTTATTTCAAGTTTTAGTTTGTGTTTGATAATTGAATTACATGTGCACTTGATTCCGTATGCGCGTTGCCACACCCGGCCGGGCGCTTTGAGCATTTAGCTGGCCGTGACTGACGTCACGCCATTCGAGGCGCTGCACTATGACACACGCGCGGGCGTGTTCGTAGCACTGGCACTGGCACTGGCTCAGGTGTTGAGGACACATAATGGCCTGTGCCCTCAGAGGGAGCACCGAAGGCGGCGTCAACATTAGGTGAAAGAATAGTAGGTGGTAGCAAAGAGAAGATAATACTGCTCGTTTCACGAACTCCTTTATTCCGTGAAGAATCCTGTCTAAGCCTGGCCCTGGCCGGCACGTCGCGTAAAGGGCGTCCTCCCTGCCACAACCCGGACTCCCGGAAATGAACTAGACGGCGACAAAATGAGATCCGGCGTAACAGTGAATGCGGTCCCGTAGACAATCGTACCGGTTAAGAAATTTCAGCAGTACTACGTAGCACGTGCGCGCCCTGTCACGTATGCGGAAGTAGTTTGGCTCTGTAACAATACGTACTGATTAAGAAAAGAAGAAGGTTCAGACGTGCACAGCGTGCGTCTCGAGCGGAGTGAATTGCGAAGTTACGAAGATGCGATCTTGTTAACGAGGTTTATCGCGGGGAATCCTGTCACAGCCTGGACGACCACGTCGGTAGATGAAGGTTTCATCTATGCTGCGACCAGGACTCCGTGCTACTTCTCGTGGAGCGGAGCGAAGCAGGTCCACTCCGTACGACTGCCAGCAGGCGACTGACTGACACTTTACCGCCCGCCCGCGCGGGCTGCAGAGGAGAGGAAGGGGAAATGGGCCGACGGGGAAGATGCGAATCGCGCGGCGGGCCAGGCTTGCCGATCTCCATGTTACTGACAGCATTTTCACTTAAAAATATATACAAAATATTTGAATGCCAATTATTAAAAGAAAAATACATTATAAATTATTAACCAAAACGTAGACACTCGTGAATATTTACAACGGAACAAAGTGACAATAAGTATAGGATATTAGATGTTATTTACAAGACACAGGATCGCCTTTGAACGTTCCAGGGCGCACGCGGGTGTGTCCCTGTTCGTAGACACTGCACTTAGGTTGCACTAGTAATGCAAGAGAGGATGCTGACGAAGCATAACGGCCTGAAGGAGCCGAGGAGACACTTGGATCGACGTCAATACAATTAAAATTATTTTTAATTATGTTTCGCGGTGTATCACACGTAGTCCTGGATTCCCACACTTCTTACGCTTGGTCTCACCAGTCGCTGCTCTCCGAACTGGGCCTCTGTGCACGTCCGCCTCGTCCCGTCGCCTAGATGCCTTCTCCCCTTTCCACGCGCGTCGCCCCTCTGATGCCCGTCATTCCCCCACTCCATGACATGCACAGCGCTCAGAGAGATTCCGGTTGTTGGCCTCGTCTTCGTCGCTCGTTGGACAAAGTAATGTAAATATTTTACATATTTCTTGAAAAACATATAATTATTTTTACTACAAAATATTACGTAAATAACATTAAACATATTACATATAAGTATTTTCTTGTTCCGTTGTAATGTTTTTAATACACAAATAACACAATATCACTTAACACACTGCACGGGGCAGGGGTGGAGCAGGGGTTGGCGCAGCATAATGGTCTTTATGAGCAGGGGAGACACTTGGGTCGATGTCAGATGGAACCTACGAAGAAGTGAGTAAGCCTATTTTAATAACAGTAAATACACTTAAATCGGTAGTGCTTTACGTCCGTAAATACCGTGAATGAACAGCCACTTACGATTGCAAACTGAGATTAATCGCTAGTAAACGTACTTATGAAGCAGGCCATTGCACTAATATCAGAGTTAATCCTTTTCCTATCTCCCCAGAGGGCTGAGAAATTAACAAGATATCAAATCTACCCTGAGCTAAGCCAAATGAAAACAATTTAGGTTAATTGAAAATTTAACCAAAATTTCACAATTTCTGTTTTTTTTTTTTTCTTTTCAAGCTGAAAGAACTGTCCCTCGTGTGCATAAATAACATCAAGAACTTTTTCAATCCATTTTTTGTTGTGATAATCAGATACAGAACATTTGCAGTTAAATCTGTGCATGCTGTAAATTTCCAGCCGATTATTATGTTAAGGCTAAACACAGTTTTGCTGGATATAAATTTGTATTTTATTTTTAAATCAAATTGTATTATTTTAATTATTTTTCTTATATGTTGCATATATAAATAATATTACCCCAGGAATATTTATGTTATTTGACGCCGGTCTCTATGTCGTAAATTAAAGATATAAAGAAATCGGTTTAGATCAGCAAGCATCAGCACTCTTTGCCATTAGCATTGTACTTTATTTACTCTATTGATATCCCTAAGTGTTTTTAATCTATGACTTTGAATGTAATCATTTTGTTGGGGTTAAGTATGGTTATTTACAACAAATAAATTTTTTGCTATTGCGGATGGATTTAGTGTATTCAGTTACGAGGAAGTACACGAGTACTTCGGTTAAGTCTCTTCAAAACTATGAGTGGTAACTAAGCTGTGTTACTTTTATATTTATGATCATTTCGAGGTTGTTTTATAAAGATTGTTTTGAAGCTTTGTTATTTAGCTTTGTTGCTAATAGTTTTATTTATTTTCTTTCTGTTTTTAGCCTTCACGAAGGCCATACACTTTGCTGTGTCTCAAGTAAGAACATAGTCGCTTTTACTACGAAGACAGAACTCGATGACATAACAGGAAAATCATGGGGTTCTCATGTTTACGTGGCTGATCTCAATACACCATGGTGGACGCACAAGTGAGTAGCTTTCATAGCCATAAGTACCAGGATGATCATCTACAATGATTGTAGCCTGGTCCTGGGTTCGCATTAGGGGTTGTAGGATGGTTTGCAGATTCATAGAACATTTATTTTAGAAGTTGGATAAAGTGTGGCTAATGACTGTCACGACTAGCCAAAAAGTGCTGTTGGGTCAAGACAAGAATCAAATAATTTACTAAATCTTAAACTGTTTCACAATATACAGGACACATTAGGTTTTAAGGAGAAACTACTAGTGAAAGAATGTGGAAATGATTTTTGACATTAATTCAACCTGGTATATGTAAAAAAAATTATTTAATTCAGTAAATATGTAGGGTAACGGTATATGCAAAAAAAATGCTAATAATCCGAAAATACTTTTATTCTATGCTCTTTCACTTCCTCTTTTCAAATCAACCGGCGGAGATAAGAAATTCAAAATACTTTAGGAGATATGGAATTTTTTAATTTGGAACATGTAGAGTAGAGGTATTTGCGAAAAAAAAAATTCTAAAAATCTGAAATTACTTTTATTATATGCTCTTTCACTTCCTCTTTTCATTAAAACCGGCGGAGATAAGAAATTCCAAATACTTTAGGAGATATTGAATTTTTAAATTTTCATCACAATACCTGTGAATTCAGGCGGCCACCATTGTTTCTTATTTACGAGACGAGTATGATTTTTTTTTTCCCGCGACGTAGGTGAACGACCTTGTTTACGAGACGAGTATGATTTTTTTTCCCGCGACGTAGGTGAACGACTGACTACATTGTTGCTTGTTTAGGAGTATCTATTAAAATCTGAAAATAATTTTATTATAGTTATTTTATGTTAGGTTAGCTACATTAAAACACTTTAAAACACTATGGACGGTTAGTTAGGTTAGTATAGCTACATTAAAATAGAGAAATATAAATATTAATAAATAAACCCGAGGTTGGCCGAAGGTAAATTGTTCGGGTGTAATCGGGAATTGCAGAACTTTATGTGCATCTTGATTTACCGTTCGTGAATGCCTAATTAATTAAAATGGTCGATTAGGTCAGGTCAGTTACATTATTAATACTTTCAAACTAAGCAGACATTAAAAATAATATAAATTAATTTTAATGGTTGTTTAGTTTTAAAGTATTTATAATGTAGCTGACCTGACCTAACAAACCGGGACAAAGGATGAACGGTAGGAACTCACTTAATTTTTGTTTTTTACTTATTACTTGCGCAACAAATAAAACATTAAAATTTGAAACGTTAAAAATTCACCTACGTTAGAGGCAGGTACAATTCCTTTGCCATTAGTAGAAAATGATGTAGTCGTTCTACCTACGTCGCGAAAATAAAAAAATCATAAACGTAAACAAGCAACAATGGTCGGTATTGTGATGGAAAATAAAAATTCGATATCTCCAAAAGTATTTAGAATTTCTTATCTCCGCCACGTTTATTGAAAAGAGGAAGTGAAAGAGCATAGAATAAAAGTATTTTCGAATTTTTAGCATTTTTTTCGCATATACCGCGACTCTACATATTTACCTTTAATTCTTTTTACTGATTCTTCATTGAGTCATTCCATGTGAAATCATCAAATTTTAAATTTAATAGTTGCTCGACCATTTTAAAAAAATTTAAAATTTTTACCCAAGAAAGTCTTATCAGTAAATAGCTCAAAACTATTTTTATTAAATTTTTATCTGCCACCATTTTAATTAGGGCTCCATTATCTTCGCTACTGCGTGCAACAATAAGGCCACATAGAGGTTTTGTTAAAAGTTTATTGTTGGCCTTGACTAAAAGATAGATGTTTCTTGTCTTTACTGATAAAAAGAGAACATTATAGGCTTACATAAAATGTATAAAAATATATTAAATACATTTGGAAAACATAAGAAAATTGACTTTAAAATATGCAAAATATTGAACATTTTCAGCAATTGTCATGACCTTTTAAGGTGACTTGGGGTTGGAACCAAAAGACCAAATTTTCTGTGTAATAACTACGGCTAGAGTACTTTCCAGCTGTGTTGAGTTAAATTTTTTTTGATGATAATCTGTACACTACATATTTACCAATTTTTCTGTTTAAGCCAAAAAATACATCCATTAGTGATTATAAAAATGTGCAAGTTTCATTTTGTGGTTCAAACTGGTTTAAAAGTTATAGTTATTTGAAACATGTATTAAATTGCTATACACATAAGTACTTATAATTAAGCAGTTGTTCATGTTTTCATATTATTTTTTAATAATGTCTGTCATAAAAATTAAATTACACTTATATATTGTATGTACAAAAAGGTTTAGTAAAGAAACTCACAATAACATTCTTTACACAGTTTGATATTCACTTGTACATTTTAGATACCCCCGTCTGTGCAAGGAGACATGGATGAGCATGTTCTAACAAGCAAGGCTAGTTTAATCATTCGCCTGGCAAGTTGTAACATGTCTACAGACAGTGCCAACCAGTTCAGTCTTGTGTGTGTTCTCAACGAATGAATATGTTCTGTGGGAACGGTTACAAATGAATGCTGTGAAAATCAGTCCTATGGAAAGTCAGAATTAAAGACTGCATCACAATTAAATGAATCACAACGTTACCTTCTCAGAAAAAGAGTTAAAATAGATTGTTTAGCTAGTGTGTGTACTTATCACGAAAATAAATATTTGGAGAAATACCATCATTTGTTTGGAAATTCGTGTTGTAATCCATTTTCATGTCATAAAAAAGTTATTAAAAAAACAGTTGAGGGAAATAACCCTAGCGTTGTCTGAAAGATGGCCCACACTGATTCCTGGTAAATCTGTTTGTTGCTCTTGCCATAAAAAACTCTCAACACCTTCAAGTAGTGATTATGAGAACTTTGATGTTGGAAAAAGTGTTCACCTGAAATTGTCTTGAAATCTATCAATGACGCAGGCTCTGTTTTAGGAGTTTCGCCTACTAAAATAATGAAACTTAGTGCTGAAAAGAAACACCTAGAAGTAAAGCGAACTGTAAGAAAATTTTCTGGTGTGATTCAGAAAAAATTAAGTGGCACTTTTAACATCAGCTGTGAATTTCAAGATAAGGATGAAGAATTAAAAATGAAGATTGTTGATACTGCCACAAAAGACTTACAACATCTTGTTGAAGATCTAAAGCGAAGAATAATGACCAGCACATCCAACAATGAGGTACCAAAGAGCTAGTCAATAAAAAAAACTACACAAGAGTTAGGTGTGAGTGAATACCTAGTTAGAAAAATCCATGAAATAGTTCAGGAACGTGGTGTCATTCCACAGCTTACATCTAAGAAATCAGGGAAAAAATTGTCCAAAGAAACTAGATAGTTGGCTTTTGAAGTTTATGAAAGTGATGAAGTTAGCAGAATGTGTCCTGGAATGAAGGATACTAAATCAGTTCGTCTTGAAAATGGAAAGAAAGAACTAAAGTAAAAATGTTTAATCGTATGCAATTTATAAGAACTATACAGAAAGTTTAAAGAAGAACATCCATCAGTAAAGATGGGATTTTCAACATTCTGTTCTCTACGCCCCAAGTGGTGTATCCTGGCTGGAGTGAGTGGCACTCATTCTGTTTGTGTGTGTTCAATTCACCAAAATTTCAAACTATGACAATAGCAGCTAAAATAGATGACTGGAAGATCCTTCTTGAAAAAATTGTGTGTGATCTGAACAGTGAAGACTGTATGTTTGGGGAATGTGCAAAGTGTCCCGGAATAGCATCCTTGAATTTAGATAAAACATTGAACTGTTACTGTGATGAAGATTATGATATAACATATCAGCAGTGGATGATGAGTGACCATTGCAGTCTTGTTACTATTATTGAAACATATGCTGAATTCAAAGGAACATTTGCTAGTAAACTAATGGTGTTGAAAAACATCTTTTGATCTCACACAGTCAATCACAGTTTTTGAAAACACAGAAAGATAATCTTAAAAGTGATGAATGTGTAATGATTGGTGATTTATCTGAAAACTTCACATTTATCATACAAGATGAGATCCAGAGTTATCACTGGATTAACTCTCAGGCCACACTTCATCCCTTCTGTGTGTACTACAGAGATGAGACCAGGAATTTATGTATTCGACACCTTTGTGTTATAAGTGACTGTATAAATCATAATACATTGGCTGTGTACACATTCCAAACAAAGTTGATACCATTCATTAAGTCCTTTGTTCACAATTTGAATAAAGTTGTTTATTTCTCAGATGGAGCAGGAGGTCAGTACAAGAACAGGTTCAATTTTACTAACCATTGCAAACATAAAGAAGACTTTGGAGTTGATGCTGAGTGGCATTTTTCTGCAACAAGTCACGGCAAGGGACCTTGTGATGGGGTAGGTGGGACCGTAAAGCGACTTGTGGCTAAGGCAAGTCTGCAACGACCGGTAGAAGGCCATATTGCAACACCAATCAGCATGTTCAATTTTTGCGTGGAAAACATTAAAGGAATCAACTTTGTCTTTGTAGAGGAAAGTGAAGTTCGAAAGGTAGAGCTTCGTTTAAAAAGTCGGTTGTATGAAGCTAAAATTTTGTAAGTACTAGAAACCATCATTGTTATGTACCCAAGGATAGGTCAACAATACAAGTCAGCACCATTTCAGCATCATTCGTCAGAAACTATCAAGAATATACTATTGATGGAACTCCTGTAGTTTTTCATGTCAGTGACATATCAGTGAAGGACAATATTGTTTTGTGTTTATGACAACAGATGGTACATTGGTAAAGTTTGTGAGGTTTCAAAGGAAAAAAATGATATCAAGGTGGTATTCTACAAACCAGGTGGTCCATCAACAAGCTTCAGTTTAACAAGCGATGAAGTCTCATGGGTGGGGATGAAAAATGTTTTGGATGTCCTCCGACCTACAGAGTTCACAACTATGACAGGAAGAACATTTAATATTACAGAAGAGAAAAATACTGATCTCTCACTGAAACTAGAAGCCCACTTTCACAAATAAAACTTCAGCATCACAACTGTACCAAGTGAGTTTATAACTGTGTAAAGAATGTTATTGTGAGTTTTTTAACTAAGCCTTTTCGTACATATTATGTTAAAAGTGTAATTTAATTTTAATGACAAACATTTTTTAAAATAATATGAAAACATGAACAACTGTTGAATTATATGTACTTACGTGTATAGCAATTTAACACATGTTAAAAATAACTCTAACTTTTAAACCAGTTTGGACTACAAAATGAAACTTGCACATTTTAATAATCACTAATAGATGTATTTTTTGGCATAAACATAAAATTTGAAAATTTTGGAATTTTGATGCTAAAAAGAAGCAGGAAGGGCTTAAAACCATTACTTTAACTCAACACAGCTGGTAAGTACTCTAGCCGTAGTTATTACACAGAAAATTTGGTCCTTTGGTTCCAACCCCGTCACCTTAAAAGGTCATGAAAATTGCTGAAAATGTTCAATATTTTGGCATATTTCAAGATCATTTTTCTTATGTTTTCCAAATGTATTTAATAAATTTTCACACATTTTATGTAAGTCTATAATGTTCTCTTTTTATCAGTAAAGACAAGAAACTTCTATCTTTTAGTCAAGGCCAACAATAAACTTTTAACAAAACCTCTACGGGGCATTATTTTTGCACGCAGTAGCGAAGATAATCGAGCCCTGATTCAAAATGGTGGCAGATAAAAATTAAATATAAATAGTTTTGAGTTGTTTAGTGATAAGACTTTCTTGGGTAAAAATATTAAAATATTTTAAAATGGTCAAGCAACCACGCCTTGGTGATTTTACATGGAATGACTCCATTATCTGTTTCCAATCTTTAATTTGTATGTGTTTAAGTTGCTTAATTCACAATAATGAATACACTTAAAAGTCAGGACAGTATCATATTTCTACTAAAGGATGCTCGTTGAGCCCCTGAAAGCCCACAGGGATGCGAGCGACCTTTTACGGAAATTTGTTATGATGATTGTGTAACCTTATAGGACAGATCTGTTCAGAAGTTTAACATCCTTTCAGATGTACTTATTAAGAATTCTTTAGGCTAGAGGGTCCTTTTAAGGAAGCACTCAAAAACAGCCTTGAGTAATGTGGGGTTTTAATTCATGTACTAACAGAATTTGTTTATAAATACACCAGTTAAAAGTACCATCTTCCTGTCAAGAAGATTTTTTTTTAGTTTTATGTAGTCTATTAGTTTGTAATTGAATCTTATTTGTACACCTATCCCTCACTTAACACATCTTCAGATTACGCGGATTCATTTAGCGCAATGTGAATTTTACTGCCCCAGTCTTGAATAGCACGTCTGTAATTTTCAGTTAGAGCGAAATCTCGGCAGGTATTAAAAAAAAAAGTCATGCACGACGCCACAAAGTCTGTTTTAACTTCTGTAAACGACAGATGTGCCGTGGGATACAGTTAGCCAAACAAGGGGGGAGAGATGCGCGCAGGTCTGTCTACGCTATTGGCTGTTGGACAAACATCAGCTATGGCAAGTTAAATTGCTGCTATGGAGTGAAAAGGACCAAATGTTTTTACATCCGTGTGGGGGTGCTGCTGTGCCGTACCGTTGTCGCCTGGCCACAAACCGGGCCGTGAACTTAGTCTAGCCAGTGGCAGGGAATTCACTCAAAATAAAGCAACGTCTGCCCGTTCAGCTGCCGGTAACTGTACGTGCTTGATCACTCATAATGCATCGTGTTCAAGTATTTCAGACTAAACTAGAAGTACTACGGCGCGCAGATTGTCATGAAGGACAAGCTTATGTTGGTACACTTTAGTTTTAAGTAAGTCAACTGTGCGCACAATCGTACTAAATAAGCACTCTTACCAAAAGTTTATATATATGTCTGATGCTGTTGGTTGTACTAGCGGGAATATATTTGACATTAGATAACGGAACAGAAATGAACATATGATTCACGCGGAAAAGGTTGTTAAATGAATGTTGAAACAAAAAAAAATAATTATTGGCCTGACAGGATTGGTGTGAACCAGGTGGTGATACGCGAATAAGCACTTTAATTTTTGAAAAATTAAAATGTAATTATCTGGACAGTAATATTGGTTTCACTGTCAGTAAAGGGTGGTTTGGAAAGGTACGCAGTGTGAGTTGAAGGTCACGCCCTGGCGGGCAAGTCAGCAAGCCGACTGACGATAAAGTACATAACCACGTATCTTCCGTTACACAGTGTCGTATTTGCCATACAAAATGCGATGGGAGGCATATAAAGATAAATGGTGTGACATATTTATAGTTGAGTGTTATTCAACGCATTTATTTTACGTAAAGTATATTTTCCTACACAATTTTGGAACACATTAATTAAATTGGCCTTGATATTTATGGAAACTAATACTTCAGAATACGCGATTTCGATTAACACGAGCATTTTTAGGAACAAAATGATCGTGCTAAGTGAGGGATAGGTGTATTTACGAAACAGGTGATGTAGACAGTATTCTTAAACGTGCTACGAATATCACTTTGACTTCCATGATTTGATTAGTCCACGGTTGGTCCGGTCTTAGCACAGACCAAACAAGAGTTGCTTTCAGAGAAATATTTTTTGGCCCAAGTTCACTTTAGTGGGGTAGACATCTTGTTACAGTGCTGTCACTCAAACGTGGATTGACACACGTGAAAGGCCTTACAGTAACGAAAACCAAAAAATTTTATGTTATTTTATGTATGCAAGTTGTTAAATACTGATAATACACTATTGTCAAATCTTATCTACTTGTACACAATATAGATTAATTAAATTAATTTTGAGTGTATGAACATAAAAATTGTTTTCTTTAAATGTTACATTTGTAGGGACAAGATTATACGATGAACTGTGATAAAACCGAAATAACACCGAAAAGCATGTCAAAACACCACATGACAATGGAATGCGAGTTAATACACCATGTAGCACCAACATGCAAGAATATCATGGAATTGAGTAGCATTTAACCAAAACTTAATTCAAATCATAAAAAAAAAAATCTTTTAATGTTTTAAATTCAAGAAATGTCATTTTCTTCAGACCGAAAATTGTACTAAAGTATATTGATCAAAATAATTATTTTAATATTTTAGTGTGCATCTCTCTTTGAACCTATTTCAATCAGTTAGCTCATGTTGCCTCTAGGGCCTCCATAATCCTAGCCACTATTATCTGCTCAGAGTTTACTGGAATTAAAAATGATTTGCTAACTTGTACTTGCATTACAGGAACTTCTGATTGGTCGGGGGTAAACAAGGCCACCTCTTCATCTTTAATACGCAGTACCTGCCCTTCAATGTCAATGACGAATCCGTATCGGTTCATGATGTACACTCCTAGAATTACCTCATTGGTGATATCAGCAACAAGAAAGGTCTGTGTGAATGTCCACATTCCAATATTTGCCTCCAAATCCAGCTGTCCATGCACAGGTGAAGTGTCTCCGGTAACTGTTTTGAGTCTGTATGGGATGGGTGTTCTTCTCAGCTTTTCCCTACTTACAATGTCTGTGCGATCTATGGACGCAGATGCCTCTGTGTTAACAGTAAGTACACATTGTCTGCCAATAATCCATCCATTAAGCAACAAACTGCCATGGCCTGTACGAAGTAAGGATACGGGGAAAACACTAGGGGCTACCTTTTCCCATAGAGCTGGCATGTGCCCCCTCACATCAGCTATTGCTCGTTTTCCTGTTGCTTGTCCTGTTTCTCTTCCTGCGTGTCGGACAGCCCACTGGATGTGTCCCGGTTCACAGCAGACGAAGCACCGCGGGCGTCCTCCTGCTCTCCTGATCTGGTTACCTGGAGTATCATTCAGCAATTCTTCAATGCCCCGAGTATGTCTACTTCATCAGTGGTGTTTCTGGCATTTGCTCCGTTGTAGGGCTCCAGTCCAGCTCTTCTTGTCCTGATGCTTGTGTTTCTTGAGGCACTGCATGCTGCCTTGATTTCCAGGGCATGGACCAAGATCTCGAAGCTTTTCTTGTGCCGAGCCAAACAAATAGTTTGCTGAACCTCCGCCTCTCTGAGCCCGTCTATAATCTCATTGGTGGCTAGATGCTGGCGACTCTGTTGGTGCTTCTGGGTAGGCGAGGTGAACGTATCGCTCAATGTCGGCTTAAAATTCTTGGAGTGTTTCTGAAGATTTCTGTTGACGTTCTGTACACCTTGCCATACCTCAACTCAAGGGCCTCTACTATAACTCCATAGTCTTTCTGGTCTGTAACTGGTATGGTCTGCAGCAGCTCTAGTGGATATCCTTTGAGGGCCAAAACGAGTGCCGTAGCATTTTCCTTCTCACCCCGAACATTTACTTCTGTACACTGTCCGCAAAGACTGGCGATCGAAGGTGGGATGGCTTGAATTTTGAGTGGCCGCTGGAAGTGTCCTCCAGCTTAACATCCTCGGAGTTACTTTTCCAGTTTGCAGCAACTGAAGCTTTCTTAATCATCCAACGGAACTCCTTAGTTACAACTTCTACACGCCGCTCGGTTGCCTGTTCAAGTTGAATTAACTGTGGTTCCTACCGGACAAGTTGCAGTTCTTGTTGTACAAGTTGCTTTTCTTGATGTGCAAGATGCTGCTCCAAACTCTGCACTTTGCCTTCAAACTAGATGCTGGTTTTATCCATCTACTTCTTCATTTCTTCTTGACGTCCTCTATCTCGGTCTTTATAGCATTCTTCATCTCTTCTTGGCACTTCTTCATTTCATTCTTCATTTCCTCTTGGCCCCTTTTCATTTCACTCATATCATTTTTCAACTAGGCTAGGAAAGCCATTACATGCTTAAGCTTGTCAGCAGCCATATTTCTTGTCCACATAGACTACCAGTCTGTCACTATCACTTCTGTCCTACGATCTTCAGTGTAATTTGACCGAGCTAACCAAAAGTTCAATTGGAAACTAACACTAACATTACTACAACTACACTCTAACTACAGTTTCAAACACTAATTTTAGTATCAAAAATCTAAATTCTAATTTTTTTTCTGTATTAACTATTTGTAAATTATTTAATTAGGGTTATCCCACTTCTGACACCAAAATGTTACGACCTATGTGGGGAAAACTGGGGTTGTAAGCGATAGCCCAATTAAGTTTTCCAATTACAGTTTTATTAATTCCTAATGTCTACATTACTAATAAATAATTGTACTTAAATATGTCCGATCACAAATCACTGGCACTTGTAAATGTTTATTCGCCAGTCACTCACTGTCTGTCAAGTTCCGCAGTCCGCACTCCATGCTGGAGCTAGGCTTGACAGTGGTTCGCCCCTCACCACGCGCCTTTCAGTCGCACTCTCTCGATCCCGTCGCTCCGCGTTGCGCCACTCTCGAGGGGGTCTCTCACCCTCTTCGCTGATGTCACACTTTCCTTAACTTATGGAACTCTCTGAACTTTCAGAACTCCCTGAACTCTGGGAACTCGCTCGGAACTCTTGCGGAGGCCGGCGTCGCTGCTTAAGTACTAGTGGGTCTTTCCAGAACCGACGAGGGTGGCTGTGATGAGTTGCGTCATCCCGGGCCGACCCGACGCCCGAACTGTCCAGAAGGGCAGCATCCATTCACGCCACTCCGCACGGCAGCTTACGAAATTCCCGAGGCCGCTCGGCTATAGATAACAGCGCCGAGGCAGGACGATGCACGGTGGGCGGAGCGGGGAGACGGTAGTGACAACCCTAATAATCGAGCCAGGCACGCGTGGCATGCCTTATGTCAGTGGACGGCACGTGACGCCAGTGGCCTGGCGGGGCCGCCAGCCAGCTCAGAACCTAGCACATGACACGTGCCTGTCTGCGTTAGTAATGATAAAATAATATTATTTTATTCTGATCCATTTAGTTTGAACATTTTGGTACAAAATAGAAGCTGAATAAATTATATTCAATGACTTCACCATAATAAAAGACAAAACATGTATAATTTAAGAAAAGTTTTGTCAAAAAGCTGATTGATTTCATGTTTTAGTTTTGGTGCTAAATGGTGTATTAACTACCATTTCCGTGTTATATGATGTATTGACATGATTCACGGCGTTAATTAGGTTTCATCGCAACTCGCCAGGTAATCTTGTCACTGTTCATTCCCTGTTGAGCCGCCTTGACCTTAGCGATGTTCGGCAGCCAGCATGACGGCAAGAACCACCTGTTAGTGTGCCACAAAGTGTTGAGCCATCTTTACCCTAGTGAGGTTTTGGCAGCTCGCATTATAGCATGCGCCACATGGCAGTTCACAGGGTGGTGTCAGGCCATCTTGGTCCTAGGGAGGTTTGACTGCCAGAATGGCAGCAAGTGACACCTGTTGGCTGGTGGCAGGGTGGTGTCGAGCCATCCATCTAGGTCCTAGCGATGTGTGGCAGCCAAGGTGGCGGGGCGGTGAGTGACACCTGTGTGCTGGTGGCAGGGTGGTGTCGAGCCGGGCGGAGGTGACGGCGCTGGAGTGGGACCTGCACGGGGACAAGCTGCTGGTGGCAGACCTGGCGGGCAGCGTGCAGCTGTGGACGCTCGGGGACCACGCGCTCAATGACTGGACCTGCCTCGGCACGGCCACCTTCGCCGGCGAGCACATCCTGGGGGCCGCCTTCTTCCACAACGGCAAGAAGGTGCGGCGCTCTCCCAGCCCCTCTCGCAACTAGTGTACCAAAACCTTCATGGTTACAAAAATAATGAACTCAATAGAAAGGATTAGGAAAATCTTAGATGTCTTACAATTTAGCATCAATAAATGTTATTATAAGGATCTTTTGTACGTTTAATTTATAGGTAGACTAGTCCTATATGGTGGGAAATAAAAATTTTGTTATAAAATTAACAATGTGGTTCTTTTGGCTTTAAATCAGGTTTTAGGTAGATTTAAAAAAAAAATACTACACCTATTGTAGCTGTTATGATGTTGTGACTTGTGGAAAAATTTTATATAGTTCTTTGTTTCATGGTCTATGGACCCCGAAACCTTAGTCATAAAAAAAAATTACGCATGATGTCATGAAGTATCCTTCAACTTCTGTAAACAACAGATGTACCGTGGCATGCAGTTAGTTATATGAGGGGGGAAGAGATTCACGCGCAAGTCTGACTACGCTATCGGCTGTTGTACAAACATCAGCTATGGCAAGTTCAGTTGCAGCTATGGAGTGTAAAGGACCAAATGTATGCCACTGGACCATACCGTGGTGGCTCAACCACAGACCGGGCCGTGGGGAACTTCAGTCTAGCCAGTGGCAGGGAACTCGCACGCACAAACACAAGCAACGTCTGCCCAATCATGTGCCATTAAGTGTACATGCGCAAGCACCTGTAGTTGAAATAATGACTTCCAAGTAGGGATGGGGTGACCGAATCCGCCGAATCCTAGCGATTCGAAGCTTCGGCGGGTCTGATATAGGATTCGTCAAAGGATTCGTTTTTTTACTATTTACGGGAAAAAAAATACAGTAAAACTCGCTTACGAGGTCCTGCATGGTAGGTTTTTCCGTATAAAGCGTTTAAATTGCCCGAGGTCTTATCATTTACGCCATTAAATGTGTGAGATAACGTCCGTTAAAATTTTTTCTGAAACTTCCTGTCTCAAATAGGGATGCAAACGATACATCGATGTTTTCAAAACATCGATGTATCGTTCATGAAACATCGATGTTAGCATCGATGTTTTGAAGAGCCATACATCGCCGATGCATCGACGAGAAAGTCCAAAAACATCGACATTGTTCATCATTAAAATTACCCTAGTTTTTTTATAATATTTTGGCTATCATTTCATGAATATTTATTGAATATATAAAAAAAACATTACGATACGACATTTAGTTTTTAAGATACAATTTTTTAACTGTCTTTAAGTACTTACTATAAAAACCTACATTTTTAAGTAGGTATCGAAAATGTTGTAAATACCTACTGAACTATTTGGTTGATTTCAGTATCAATTTTTTTCCAGTACTTTAAGATGTGTAAAATCATTTGGAAAAAATAAATACAGTTAAAAAAATTTGTTTGCACGAGAATTTTCTTTTAAATTTTGAAAAATATAGGGAAAAAGCAGCGAGACTTTATGGACAATTTCATAGCTTGTTTTACATACAAGTTATTAATTGGTACCTATACGGTCTCGCTAGCTCTATCGAGAAAATTAATGTTACATTTTAAACCTGCACATACACTTATGCTTTTTCCCTAGTTTTTTTTTCAATTAAAAATAAATTGTGTAAAAAAATAGTTATTTTTTTCAATGAATATAGACTTCTTCAAATACTGTAAAAAAAATAATGATACCAACCGAAATGGTTTAGCATTTACAAAATTTATTTATACTTAAAAATGTAAGTTTTATAAGTATCGAAAATTAAAAAAAAGGTTTCTTGAAAACTAAATGTCGTATCGCAATGGTTTTTGGATAGATAGATCTCTCATGATCTGTACTATTTACAATATATTCACGAAATGATAACTAAAAACATAAAAAAACAAGGGTAATTTTATTTTAAGTAAGCCTGTGTCTTAAGGCTGCAGGCTGCCTGGGCACACATACGGTGCACAGAGCTTCAGGAAAAACGTGATTTGAAAACTACTCAAGATATCCGAGTGGGGTATGTTTACGAAAAGCATTTTAGTGTTCGCTGAATGCCGAAAGGTACTTTTGAATGCGGATTAAGTTTTTAAACTGTGTTTTTAGTAGAGTGAAAATGGCTAAAAGGTGTTTTTTTTAAGATAATTACCATAAAAAGAACTATATATTCTTTGTAGAATACCATAATTACTATAGAAGCATGATAGCTACCATATTTGCACTATAGTTACCGTAACAACCGAGATGTATATTTACCGTGATAGTAATGTATTATTTATTTATGACATATTAAATTAAATAACATTGTTGCAAAAAAAAAAGGATGTTATTAAACTTTAATATGTACGGTTGGCACATGTTGCTAAGAAATAATGCGATCTGAAAGAATGCAGTACTACTACGAAAAGTGAAAATGGTACTCGTGGATTTTTAGGTTATGGCAGTCTCTCTCGTTTTTCAGTAATATTAACAAGCGTACTGTATCAGAAGTCAGCAGAAATGCCGATTCAACTAAATATTGGCATAATCGGCTTCTTCAATACAGCTCTACATTTAATGACATGAGTAAACATATTTCAGACTTCAGGATATTGAAAAAGACTTTAATTTCCATGTAGGTTTATTGTGTGTACTTATGTTTTCTTTTGCAAGTGTAAATTGAATGAAGTAAAATGCTTTTATTTTTAATACTTTCAATGATTAAACTTTAATGACCAGTTACAGATATTTGTGACACTAATTTTGAGGTTAAGCAATTTTACTAAAGCATTCCAGCCACGCAGGTTGCCAGCGAGAGACGCTTCTCTTCTGCTGCTGGAAACACTATCTCCAATCGTAGAGCTAATTTAACCCCTGAACGTGCAGAACGAATTATTGTTCTGCATGATAAATTAAAGAAAAGAATTTAATACTCTGTGACAATCTCTCTCAGAAATATTGTGCTGAAAAGTAGAAATGTTGAAACAATGTGAATTTACTTTTCAAACATCATGATTTTTGGTGCTAAGTTTGTTGAAGCTCAGTAAGGACTCCAGAAAAATTGACAAGGATGAAATTTTTCCAAAGATATGTTACATTTACACAAACATATACTTGGTTATGTTAGTTGGATGATATCAGTTACTAATGAACCAATGGAAACAGGTAAGATTCAATGGAAAAAAATGTTATTTTTTTTTAGCAGTGCAAAATGTAAACATACTCTGTAAATACATAGTTACCCAAAATTAATAAGCCCACTTCATTTTAATATTTTATTCAAACATTATACTAAGTTTAAGATAAAAATAATTTCCCAAAAGTGTAACTGTACCGCAAAAGCTCGAGCTCGGCTCGAAGTAAAATTCTTAGGCTCGCAGACCTCTAGCTTATTTATAGAAAAAATCCTAAGTGCTAATCTGTACTAAAACTGAAATTTCTCAAGAAAAAATTTTTGTCTTTATATACACTTATACCAGAAATGTACCAAACTACATGTGATAAAGTCAAGGGACTTTTAGTGCAAGCAGAATACATCTCACTTACATTAGATATGTGGACGTAATCTATTAAAAGATTCGGGTTTGGGTTCGAGATTCGGCAATTCCAGTCGAGGATTTGAGTTAGGATTCGGATTCGAAGAAATCAGGATTCGCCCCATCCCTACTTCCAAGTGAGATCATAATCAGTGTTGTTAAGTAACGAATTACAAGTAATCGGATTACTTGTAACGATTACTTTTCAAGTAATTTATACTTGTAACGAATTACATTTAAAAAATGTAATTCGTACTTGTAATCGGAATACATAACATTAATTGTAATCGTTACATTAAGGTAATCGATACTTTATATTTACTTGCCGTTACTTTTATTCTCGGAACGTATAATGAATACAGTTAAGAACAAGAAGAACATACATTTTTGTATTAGTAAAGTTTATAATTTTACGCTTGTAGTGCTAGTGACTTGCAGTGTATCCAACATTACCCTATCCTAAAATCTGCATTTTTAAATTTTAACACATCACTACCGTCAAGTGCTCCCGTTGAGCGTCTTTTTACTGTTGGTAAAGATGTTTTTGCCATCAAGAGAGGGAATATATTTGATGAGAACTTTAAAATGCAATTGTTTTGTAAGGTCAATTCCAGAATTTAAAGAGTGTTACTTTTATTACAGGTAGCTACTTGTATGAAGTCTTTTGATGTTATTCAAGCATGTTTGTCCTCAAATATTATTCATTTAATTAAAGATAATATATTTAATCATTACATGAAATAATTTTTTTTAACAAAACATATATGTATGTTTATTAATGTAACAGTGTGTAAAAAAATTGAATCGTAAGTCAGTTTTAAAATGGTAGTGGAAAGTAATTGTAATTGTAATTTTACTGATTACTTTTATGTAAAGTAATTTTTTCTTGTAATTAGTTACATTGTCACCACAGTAATTGTAATTGAGCCCAATTACTTTTTCCGAGTACTTCTAACAACACTGATCATAATGCATCGTGTTCAAGTATTTGAGACAAAAATAGAAGTATGACGACGTGCAGAATGTCATGATGGTCACACTTGTTGGTCGCACTTTAGTTTTAAGTCAGTCAACTATGTGCACAATCATACAAAATAAGAACTCTATCCAACATGTATATAAGTCTGATGCTGTTGGTTGTACTAGCGGAAATATATTTGACATTAGATACCAGAACAGAAATGAACAGGTAATTCACATGGAAAAGGTTGTTAAATGAATGTTGCAATGAAAAAAATCACAAGCTGGACATGATTGGTGTAATCAAGCTGTGATACACGAATAAACCCTTTTAATTTTTGAAAAATTAAAGTGTAAATATCTGGACATTAATATTGGTTTCACTGCCAGTAAAGGATGGTTTGGAAAGTTGTTGGAAAGTTACGCAATGTGAGTTGAATGTCAGGCCTGAGCGGGCATGTCAACCAGCGAATTGATAACTATCTCACAATACACAGTGTCGTATTTGTCATACAAAGTATTCAATGGTATTTTTATAAAGATAAATGGTGTGACATATTTATGATTGAGTGTAATTCTATGCATGTATATTACGTAAAGAATATTTCCATACACATATTGGAGTACATTAAGAACCTTTATATTTATGGAGACTTTTGCTTTAGAATATGTAATTTCGAATAACACATTAGTCGTGCTAAGTGAGGGATTGGTGTGTGTGTGTGTGTGTGATCTGTGTGTGTATGTATATCTATGTGTTTTTTTTTGTGTGTGTGTGGTTGTGGTGTTTTAGGGGTTTTGTGATGCGTGTGTGTTTTTTTTTACTTATCCCGACAACTGGGTGAATTTGGGTAGTATTCATGAACATAAAGAGCTGGTGTGTTGAGTTACAAACACAATTTTTATTGAATAATGTAACCAGCATAAAACCCTCAATAACACACATAAATCAAAGTAATGCTTTTGCTTGACAATAATTAAACTCTAGCAAATACTCATTATGATCACACCCATCACATGGTGATGGGTACTGAAACACATAAAATGTTTTCATTTATACCTAAGCAATAAAACAAATTATATATACACACTGTTAATAAGTCATATCATATAATTAAAACAATAGATGGATAGATTAGAATATAATTATTTGTTCCCATAAATCACAAGAAACATTAATGAGCAAACTATTGTTGTTATTAGAGTGGAATTGGACCTTTCATTAAAAATTAATAAGATATTCTGTTATAAAATACACTTGATTTATACCATGTTTTAAATCCGTGATTCAAACCATTGTGGTTTTAAATCAGCTGACCCCGCCTAGCACACGTTGCATTTATTTTGAAATTGGGCTTCTTTTTTGTTTTTATTTAGATACTTAAATTTGCCCTGGTTGATTCGTGATCCTTGGCATAGGCAAGTCTACAAAATAGGAGCAGTGTTAGCTTGTGAGGTGGCGCGGACGTCCGGCCAGCGCGTGTGACGGTCGCCGGTGAGCCCTGAGCAGTGGAGCTCCTGGCTGGATCGCAGTGTTGAAGAGTCTCACGACATGTCATGAGGTGATACAGTGTCGTCGCGGGTGGCGGAGAGAGAGAGAGGCCGTGTCGGTGCGCAGGTGAGCCTGGTGGCGGAGAAGAAGGACAGCCCGCTGTACAGCGACAAGTTCGGCCAGGCGCGCTTCCTGCCGTCGGCGCGGCACTGGGGCGGCCAGGCCACGGAGGGCTGCCTGGTGGTGTCCACCACGGGGCTGGTGGGGGCGGTGGTGGTGTGCCGCCAGGCCACGGGCGCCCCGCAGCTGCTCACCACCACGGAGAGCCTGGCCAACACGCGCGGCCGCGTCACGGCCGTCGACGTGTGCCACGGCAAGAACGGCCACTTCCTGGTGGCGGTGAGCAGCGGCAGCGCCAGCCTGCCGGTGCAGTGCTTCCGGGTGTCGGTGGGCCAGGCGGAGGACAAGTGCAGCGTGGTGTCCCAGGCGCTGCCCAGCTTCTTCCTGCAGCCGCGTCCCTCCAAGGACTCCCAGTGTGAGTCTGCTCTTCCGGCGTGGCTGTCACATCAAATACCTGTAACTGTAGTGTAAATACTTTTGAAAGCTGCGTGTCAAGTTAAGCAAAGAAATACTGATCAATGGTATGCAAAATATTGTGTTGAAAATAATATTAAAACGTCTCAGTTTCCTTCTAAAATTATATATATATTTTTTTTCAGTAAAAATGAGACACGATGAAGAGTTGCATTGTCACTTGAGGAACATACATGATTAATTTTTATCATCCACTCAGAATAAATGTTGTGTTAAAACTGCATGCTACAATAAGAACGTTCATTAATTTTAGAATGTTAAAGAATAATCTTTTGGTGTAATTAATAATTTAATTTGTTTGTTCAATGACGTTTTTTTTTTTCACAAATTGACCAGCATTTTGATGTTAAATAGTGTGTGAAGGTGCATTTTGGTGTTATATGGTGTATCGATGCACATTTAAGTGTTAATGCAGCTGTATTGTCGACCACAGTGGTTCAGTGGTCGCATCTCTCGCCTCCCTCCAACACAATCTTAATTAGAGTACTGTCGAGGTGGTACCCCGACAGTGGGCATTGGCATGCTCGGTGTGTCTTCTCAGAGAGCTCCCGTCAGTTATTCATTCCGTCACGCGACATTAGCATCTGATCACCGTCCGTAGTCCAATGATGGCGAGAAATGAAGCTCAGTTCAGTCTTTCATGTAGTTAGATTAAATTCCACCTCTTTGCTAAGTACTTGTCTGGCATATGTGATGAGTCCCTTCAGCAGGGTTGTCAAGAGAAATTAATGGTTCTTGGGGAAAAAATTCTGACAAGCACTTTCTATTACTTAACGTACAATTTTCCAAACAACACAATAAACTGTGTCCGTAAGTGTGAACATGGATCAGAAAAACATTGCATAACTTGTAAGGTTCCCAATGAATATTATAAGCAACATTCAGTATTCACATGCATATAATGGTAGGGTTTTTACCAAAACTAAAAGTGGGGGTCGCATTATAGTCACAAACTTGTATCTCGCCGTTGGGAACCAGCTTGGTTGTAAAACTACACGCTCTGCCTGTAAACTGCCTCACTTGTGCCACTCTAGCCCGGGGCTTCGTGAACCTCTGCAAGGACTGACAGATGAGAGATGCAGGATGAAGGAGAGTGGTCACTGGGTTCTCTGCTTCTCCTCACTGAGGCGGCTGGGGAAGGCACCCATCACCGTCCCAGACCACTGCGTATCACCTCATTCTTTGCTTTCTGAACAGCATCCCTTTTGAACCACATCGTATATCACTCCACTGACAACAGTGGCACCAAAAAAGGTTCCAGCAAATATGGAATAAAATTAAATTAATTAAATACTTTCAAAGTCCTACGTACTTGAATTGCGGATTCCAACCCATAAAGTCTTTTTCATACACTAATAATCAAAAAGTTTTGAGGTGGCATTGTATTTAGAGTTGTGAATATGGTAAATGTAATTCTAGTCCTGTCAGGGACTCGGCAAGGGCCCCTCGTGATTGCGGTGTCGCCTGGAGGCTGAGGAGGGCTGAGGAGGGGGTGCTGTGGGCGGCAGGCAGGCACGTGGTGCAGCTCAAGTTCGTGGTGCGGGAGGACGCCGACTCGCTGGTGGTGGCAGCCAACGGGGACGCCGGCTGCCGGGTGGAGATCTGGGAGCTGCGCGAGAAGGCCGTGCAGATTCACAAGATGTTCCAGCCCAAGACGCACCCCGCCCCGGCCGAGCCCTTCAAGGTGGTGGTGAGTGGAATCCTGTGAAACTCATGACATTTATCAGTGATGGTATTTTAAGGGGAAAATGCTATGCTCCATTCTGGCGTCACCCAGAATGTGGAAGCATTTTTTTTCCTTTCAAATGTTGTTCTAGTGCTAATTTACATATAATAAAATTTTTTTGGGGATGTTCTGTTGGAACCATATGTATTATTGTAACGCCCCTCGTGCCCCAAAATTAGATTATTTTAAATTTATAAAAAAAAAGTCCTAGGAAACAGCTGAGCAAAATTATAAAGAAAAATACAAGTATTACCAGAGGTGGCACGAGGCGGTGAACAATACAATTTGATACTCCCTGAACTCAAGCAACTTGGGAGCTAGTGGATCGTTTGAATTGATATAGGTTAATAATAACTAAATCACTACATAAGTAAATTGGTCTATATGCTTCCTGGTTTATTTAAAAGGAATTAAATTAAATCTGTTTGCCATTTATTTAGATTCTTTTAGTTTCATAATGAAGGGTATTAACAAGGTATTAAAAGGGGGCCGGCCTGATATGATTAAAACAAGTTATACTAAACTTTTAAAAACAAATCAAGCACAAAAAAATAATGAAAATATCCTTCCTGACATATTATACGTAGCATGTTAGATTTGTCTACTCATTACTGTAAATATTGTTTCATTTAAACACTTTCACATATTCTTATTTGTTAAGTTCCCTATGCCACTGCTCGCTGGTATTCATTAAGATAAGGTCGTTTGTTACTTGTAGGGAGAAGTTATATTTTTTAATGTCACCCGGGGCTTCAAAGTTGGACGTCTGGCCGGGATAAAGCTCTTCTTAAAGAGACTCGAAGCTCGAGGTCCTGGACAACATGTTGGGTGCAATTTCGGCCCCCAAGTGTTGGACCCTGTCTGAAACACAAGTCTAATTCAGACGAATCAGACCTGCTTCCAGACAGCCAAACACAGTTGGCGCGAAAAGGACTACAAACGGGAATTCGGGGAGGAAAAGAGACCGAAGTACTCACCAAACAGGATGTAGTTCCTGGACTCACGAATAGTCTCGTGCAGAAATCCAAAAGGCGTGGACCGAGAATAGCGCGGATGTCGCGGAAGAAACCATAATTTAGAAAAAAAAATTATAAAATTGTAACTCTAAGACATGACTTGTTGCCTAATTACGACTGACTGGCTACTACTAATTTTCGACACTGGGATCACATCCCTTAACACCGCTAACTACATTCCTTATTCGAAAGAAGAGTTTGTCTTTGCCGCGAAAAAGCCTCTCAACATAGGAGACGGGGAGATGACACAGGCCGTCCTGCTCCGCGGTAAGTAGCCGAAGTCTAAGTGCCGCAATGGCGGACAATGCTCCTAATTAAAACGGGCGCTCGGCCCTAGGGAAAAGAGGGGGAAGGTTCGGCACTGGGCCGAGAGCTTCCGGAGGTGACTGAGGTGGATGTAACAACAACCACCTTAGTTAATGCCCTGAAGGGCGACTACTGCGCTCTCTGCCGGCGAGCACAGAAAGCTACATAGAATCGACTTTTACTGGACGCGAGTTGTAAGCATAGGGGCCTATGGCGCAGCCGGTGCTGCTCTCTGGCGGCCTAAAGAGGAAAGAAGGAGGAGGTTAGTAATGTCGCCACTACAGGGTTCCTACAATCTGGAATGTCAGGGAAAGTCAGGGAAAAATAAAGGTGTCAGGGAAAGTCAGTGAGATAGCTATAAAGTCAGGGAGATAGCTATAAAGTTAGTGAAATGAAGTGGAAAGTAAAATTTCAAAAAATAACTCTGAAATAAATATATCTAATCAAAAAACATCATAGGTCTGGCTATTAGCTATGAACATAGATCATCTCTAGTTGCAATAAATTCTGTTCCGCTCACTGTATCTTTTGAAGGTTACTGCAGTCTTCTGCATGCAGTAGTGAATGAAGATGTGAAAGTAGTAAAGAAGTTCACTAACTCGGCTTGTATGTCTTAAGTTTTGAGATATATTAAGTATTATGCTGTATTTACCATTTGTAGTGTTTTGCCAACACACTTACTAGTTTGTTTCAAAATACAGTGGAACTCCTGAATTACACTTTTCAAGGGGAAAACTGAAAAAGGTGTAATTCGGAGGAAAGTGTAATTGAGGGGAAAGTAAAATTTTACTAAAAACTACATGATGATAGATATAATTATTCTTCAAGTCAACGCTTGATGTAATAAAATTTTACAACAACTATATTATTTTTGTTTGCAATAAACTTTAGTATTTAATGGCAATCCTAAAACTTAAGTAAAAATATGTTATAGGCCTAACATTAACAACTTGATATTTTTAAATTTTTTTGCCATTGGTCCACATTGTTCTGCGGCATTTTCGATGGACGTTCGATTATGAACAATTGTGTTTAATGTAGACATGAGAAATTCTCAATGCCTTAGCTAAGGCCACACGCGATCCAACGCGGTTTTCATACTAACTCAAAATATTCCATTTTTGCTTAACTGTTAACAGCGTTTCTTTCACGACCACTCGCCATTGCACGAATATCGCGAAAAGTAATCATAAACGTGAATAAATTATCTGTAAAACGTGTCAATAAAGCACGAAAATTTACGTCAAGGTAAACAAAAACAAAGCCCAAAATCACTGGTACCAAACAAACAGAGTGGCGTGCAGTATCTGTTGCAAACTTTTGCCAAGGAGTGAGAAACTGTATTTGCTACGCGGACGTATTCCTTTCACTACATGGAACGATCACCCTTGAAAAACACCATATTTCAAGGATTTATATATTTTACGGTGATATAGGATGTTAAATAACGCGAACCTAACTTAACCTTTCACTTTGTTAAACTTCGGAACTGTTCGGGTGGTGGTTGTGAAAAGAAGGCTACCTGTTTGTTGCATGTGGAGTAGTAAGCTTTTGTGTGTAACCATCCACCTACTTTGTTTTGTTCCAGGTTGATTATGTAAAGACTGTTACAGTTCATTATGTCTGACAAAAAAACTGTATTTAATCAGCTGTGGCTGAACCCAGCTCTGTTTCCAGATTTTTCAGCATGGGTACGTCCTGTAGAAGGGCATAATACTCAAGCATTTTGTAGTGTGTGTAAAAAGACTTTGAACTTGAGCAATATGGGAAAGCAAGCATTAGTTTCTCATGGGAAAGGACCAACCCATTTGAAAATGGTGGGAGGTGCAACAAGTCAGACTTCTTTGTCTTCTTTTTTCATAAAGATGCCAGGTAATATTGCAAGTTGTTCTGGATCAACAGCGATTTCAGGTGTTAACCTAGACAAGGGACAGAATAGTGATTCTTCTTGCTCAAATAGTGTCTTCACGTCACAATGCACTCAGCTTCAGATAAACACGGTCACTAGTCTACAGAATGTAGTGCCTCAAAGAAATCTCAACAGTTACGTTTTAAAAGAAGATACAATGAAAGCAGAGATTATTTGGAGTCTGCAGGTTGTGTGCAAGAAAATGTCTTTTAATTCTTGCAGTAACATAAGTACTGTATTTAAAATGATGTTTCCCGATAGTGCAGTTGCCAATGCATTTGCTTTAGGAGGAGATAAAGTTGCCTATGTTCTTGTTCACGGGCTAGCACCGTACTTCCAGCAGAATATGCTAGATCGCCTGAAGTTGTGCGACAATTTTGTATTATGTTTTGATGAAGCATTGAACAAAGTAATTCAGAGAGGACAAATGGACATAGTAATTAGGTTTTGGGATGAAGAAAAGCAAATGGTTATTACCAGATACTTGAACAGTGTGTTTCTTGATAGAAGCACAGCTGAACATTTGCTTAGGAATTTTTTGGATGGGATTGCTCCTCTGTCACCTTCCAAAATAATACAGGTGTCTATGGATGGCCCCAACGTCAATTTGAAATTTTTAAAATGTCTCCAAGAACACATCAGATCCACCACAAGCAATGAAACTTTCACATTACTGAATCTGGGAACGTGTAGTTTGCATGTGGTTCATGGTGCTTTGAAAACTGGCATTGAATCTGTTGGATGGGACATTAGTACCTTGTTGCTACACTTATATTTTCTTTTCCATGATTCTCCAGCTCGACGAGCATTATTTACAGAGCTGACGGAATGCACAATATTTCCTTTGAAGTTCTGTAATGTACGATGGCTAGACAATGCCAAGTGCCTTAAAAGAGCGTTAGAGATATGGGATCATGTTGCAAAATTTGTTAATGTAGCCAAGCTTCCGAAGACAAAAGTTGCAAAAACCTTGATTGAAGCCGTTCGTGATCCATTTGTAAAGTGTAAATTGGCATTCTGCAAGACAATTGCAGATGAGTGTGAGCCCTTTCTTAAGAAGTTTCAAACTTCAAAACCCATGAGTCCATTTATTTTTGAAGCAGTGCAGAAACTTCTGAGAGAAATTATGAACCGCTGTGTAAAGCCTGACGTGATGAAGTGTACTAGCACAAATCTGCTCTCTATTGATGTAAAAAAATCAGGCAATTTGATCCTAAGCAATAAAGTTGATGTTGGATTTGCAGCAAAACGCTTTCTTGCAGAAGTATCAACCTCTGTAACAGAAGAGAAAAGCTTTAGTTTATGCATGTATGTCGGGGTATGTTGACAACCATGACTGCCAAACTTCAAGAAAGATGTCCTTTGAAGTACAAAGCAGTTAGAGGATTGTCTTTTCTAGATCCCTCGATTATTCAACACTCACCTTCGCTTGGTCAGAAAAGGTTTTCTTTTCTTTTAGATGAGCTACTTGCTTCAAACAAAATAGATGATGAAGTTGCAGAAAAGGCTAAAAAAGAATACTGTAACTTGTGTGATATGAAAAAATCTGTACTTAGTGAAATGCTTCAAGAACACTGCAAAAATAACGAGGAGGCAAGACTCGATAGTACCTATGGAAACTTCATGAGAGGAAGTGAAGTGTACAAAAACCTGTGGGAAGTAATTAAGATATGTCTTGTGCTCTCCCATGGGAATGCAACTGTGGAAGGGGGTTTTTCAATTAATAAGTCACTATTGGTTGAAAACATGCTAGAAAAGACAGTGATAGCACAACGCCATATTCAAGATGAAGTGCAACAGGCAGGAGGGATTGAGAATGTGAAAATAGATAAAAGGATGTTAGATTATGTGAAAAGTGCTCGAAAACGATATCAAGATTATTTGGAACTTAGAAAACAGAAAACAAGTGAGGAAACAACAATAAAGGGAGAAAAGAGATTGTTAGAAAAACAAGTGAAAGAGTTAGCAGAAGAAAGAAAAAAATTTATGAGGGAAATAGAAGAAAAAAGGAAGCAATGGAAAGGGAATTAAAAGAACTTGAAAAAAAAGAGCTTTGCTGTAACTAGTATTTCAAATTTTTTGAATTTATTTGTTACATGTTAACATTTCGTTTTGTAATTGAATTACATATTTATTGAATCACAGTGTTTTGAATTTTTTAATATTCATGTCAAAAATGGAAGTTTTAGTAAAGTTTGTGCTTTGTGTGTGCTTTCTGATATTTATATTTAAGGTGTGGTACGGTTAGCTTAAGGAAAGGAGGAGGCCAATATAATTAGGGCACAGTTAAAACATCAAAACTGAATTTTTTTTTCGTAATTGGTCAGGGAAGTTTCAATGAATGGTCAGGGAAAGTCAGGGAAAAGTCAGGGAAATAAATTTGACTCAGGCTGTAGGAACCCTGCACTAGGTGTCGCAGGCGTTAGCTCCACTCGCTGGCGAAAAGTGCAGAAGTTACTCTATCTGCCACTAGATGTCGTGTGTGGTCCATATTTGCACATATTTTTTCTGTGGCAAATCGTCCTTGAAGTAGGCCACTGCCTGGCGAGTTCACGTCAGGGCAATGATTCTGGGCTAAATTCTGAGAACCAAAGGGGGGAGGAGGACTGGGGGGTGAGGGTGGACAAAAAACGCAACGAGGCTGGGAAAGAGGGTCCACGAGATACTCGGTCGTGCCGAGACTCGCTGGGCTCAGCGGGCCTCTAAGAAATAGAGCTTGCAAGCCAGAAGCTG